>NC_142442.1:128150606-128453636 GCF_059453495.1 Arachis ipaensis | reverse complement strand
AGGTAATCTTCTCACCTATGAAATGACTATGCTAAATAGACAAAAAGGTGAAGAAAGCAAGAAGAAAAGTCTCGCCCTTAAAACAACATCACTACAAGAAGAGAGTGATGATAATGAAGAAGAAGGAGATGAAGAATTTGCACTCTTATTAAAAAGATTCAATAAGTTTGCAATGAAGAAAAACTTCAAGAGCAAAACAAAGGTACCAAAATGCTATGAGTGTGGAGAAGTTGGACACATTAAACCCAATTGTCCAAAACTTCAAAAGGAGGACAAAAACAAGAAATTTAAGAAGAAGGAGAAAGCATACATATCATGGGAGAACGAGGATGAATCCGACTCCGATGACGACGAGGTTGCAAATCTTTGCTTAATGGCAAGCGAAGAAAAGGTTAGTAATGACAACTCCACTTCTTTTAATTTACAAGATGAATATGATGCCTTACTTGAGGTGTACACAAAACTTACCCAAGATTATTCTCTCCTAAAGAAAAAGAATATGGATCTGAGATGTTGAAAAACGAGAATATCAATCTTGGAAAAGATAAGTGTAGCACAAGTAGTGATCCATACAAATCTTGTAAAATGCATGAAAATGAAATTACAAATCTTAAGAACACTTTAGCTAAGTTCAATGAATCTTCAAAGAACTTAGATAAAATGTTGAAAAACCAAAAGCATGTTCATAATAAGGAAGGTTTAGGTTTTGAAAAAGGAAAATTTAAAAATACTAAAACTCCTATTAGGCAACCGCAAGCCCAAAAGGCAAGCATGCCTAAAAGGAATGAAGCCTTTAAACATCCTCCTCAACATGCTTCATTTAGAAATTATAATCACAATGCATATAGATCAAAAGATGTTGCATTTAGGAAACAACCTAGGCAACCATTTAGAAACATGCATAGGATGCATAATCCAAATGTCATATGTCATTATTGTAATCAAGTAGGTCATATAGCACCCGTATGCTTTACTAGAATTAAACATATAAACTTTCGTAGTCAAGATACGAGATGGGCACCTTATGGGCATTATGCTCATACTAACCATCAAGGACCCAAATTCACTTGGGTACCTAAATCCCAATTTTAATTGTTTTGTAGGTACGTGTTGGAGCTAAGGATACAAATTGGTATGTTGATAGTGGATGCTCCAAACACATGACCGGCGATGAATCAAAGTTCACCGCAATAGAACCTACAAACGGAGGAAACGTGATCTATGGAGACAACAACACCGGCAAAGTAATCGGCGTTGGAAAAGTTGGTAAAAATTCTTCTACCTCCATAGATAATGTTATACTTGTCAAAGGTCTCAAACATAATCTCATTAGTGTTAGCCAACTTTGTGACAAAGGAAACTTAGTCACCTTTGATTCAAAATGTTGTTTGATAAAAAGGCAAGACACTAATGAAATTGTGCTAATTGGACACCGTGTTGACAATGTATACATGATTAATCTAGATGAAGTTTCTTCAAATGATGTGAAATGCCTTGTTAGTAAAAATGATGAAACTTGGTTATGGCATCGTAGAGTAGCTCATGCTAACATGGACCATCTTAGCAAGTTGGTCTCTAAAGAGTTAGTAATTGGCTTACCAAAGCTACGTTTTGAAAAAGACGTCCTTTGCGACGCATGTCAAAAGGGAAAACAAGTAAAGGCCTCTTTTAAATCCAAAAACATTGTTTCAACAACAAGGCCATTACAACTTTTGCACATGGATTTATTTGGTCCTTCTAGGACTATGAGCTTTGGTGGCAATTACTATGCTTTAGTTATTGTTGATGATTTCTCTCGATTTACATGGACCTTGTTCCTAGCAAACAAGAGTGATGCATTTCGAGCATTCAAAAGATTAGCCAAAGTTATTCAAAATGAAAAGAATTTGCATATATCATCTATTAGAAGTGATCATGGTGGAGAATTTGAAAACAATCTTTTTGAAACTTTTTGTGAAGAAAATGGCATTGAGCATAATTTTTCCTCTCCTAGAACACCACAACAAAATGGTGTGGTTGAAAGGAAAAATCGTCATTTAGAAGAAATGGCGAGAACTATGCTCAATGAGGCTAATATTCCTAAGTACTTTTGGGCGGATGCGGTTAGTACCGCGTGTTATGTTATGAATAGGATTATCATTCGACCTATTCTTAAGAAAACACCGTACGAATTGTACAAAGGAAGAAAGCCAAATATTTCACACCTTCACGTCTTTGGCTGTAAATGCTTTATTCTAAATAATGGAAAAGATAACTTAGGCAAATTTGATGCTAAGGCTGATGAAGGAATCTTCTTAGGCTACTCTTTAACTAGCAAAGCTTTCAGAGTATATAATAAACGCATCATGACTATGGAAGAAAGTATTCATGTCGCTTTTGATGAAACTAACCATTGTTGTGCTAGAAAAGATTTTGATGAAAATGTAGAAAACTTTGATTCACTAAATTTGAATGGTGAAGACAAAGAAAAATATTTAAATGAAGCCTCTACAACAAAGGATAATGTTCAAGTTGAAGAAATTGAACCATCACAAGCACAAATAAATGCACTTCCAAAGGACTGGCGTACTTCAAAGGATCATCCTCTAGACAACGTCATTGGTAATGTTTCGAAAGGGGTAACAACTCGATCCACTTTTAGAAATTTATTTGCATATAGTGCTTTTGTTTCTCAAATTGAACCATCTACCATTGAGTCCGCAATTGATGATGAACATTGGGCTATGGCAATGCAAGAGGAGCTTAACCAATTCAAACGAAATGACGTTTGGGAATTGGTGCCTAAACCAAGTAATCAAACAATTGTAGGAACAAAATGGGTTTTTAGAAATAAACTCGATGAAAATGGTACAATTGTTAGAAACAAAGCTAGATTGGTAGCTAAAGGTTATAATCAAGAGGAAGGCATTGATTATGACGAAACTTATGCTCCCGTAGCTAGATTAGAAGCTATTAGGATGTTACTTGCTTTTGCATCCTCTTATAACTTCAAACTTTATCAAATGGATGTTAAGAGTGCCTTTCTTAATGGTTTCATTCAAGAAGAAGTATATGTTGAACAACCTCCCGGTTTTGAGGATTATGAAAATCCTAATCATGTTTTTAAACTCAAGAAAGCTCTTTATGGTCTTAAACAAGCTCCAAGAGCTTGGTATGAACGTTTGAGCAAGTTTTTAATAGAAAAGGGTTTTAGAAGAGGGAAGGTTGATACAACTTTATTTATCATGATTGAAAACAAAAATATCCTTTTGGTACAAGTTTACGTCGATGACATAATATTTGGTTCAACTAACGAATCACTTTGCAAGTTTTTCTCAAACCTCATGCAAAGTGAATTTGAAATGTCCATGATGGGCGAACTCAACTTCTTCCTTGGTCTTCAAATCAAACAAGGAAAAGAAGGAACTTTCGTTGGCCAAACCAAATATTGCAAGGAATTGCTCAAAAGATTTGGAATGGACAATGCTAAGGCAATGGACACACCAATGAGCACTACTTGCTACCTTGACAAAGATGAACAAGGTAAAAACATAGATGTAAAGAAGTATAGAGGCATGATAGGATCATTACTTTATCTAACGGCAAGTAGGCCAGATATCATGTTTAGTGTATGCATGTGTGCGAGATACCAAGCTAATCCTAAGGAATCTCACTTAAGTGCGGTGAAAAGGATTATGAAGTATCTCATAGGAACATTAAATGTTGGATTGTGGTATCCGAAAGGATCCACTTGTGATTTGATTGGTTATTCCGATTCCGATTTTGCCGGTTGCAAATTGGATAGGAAAAGCACTAGCGGCACTTGTCACTTGCTAGGAAACTCTCTTGTTTCATGGCATAGTAAGAAACAAGTAAGTGTAGCCTTGTCTACCGCCGAAGCCGAGTATGTAGCCGCCGGTAGTTGTTGCGCCCAAATTTTATGGATGAAACAACAACTTGTGGACTATGGACTCATACTTGATCACATTCCTATCAAATGTGATAATACTAGTGCAATAAATTTAACCAAGAATCCGGTTCAACATTCAAGAACCAAGCATATTGAGATTAGACATCACTTCATAAGAGACCATGTTGAAAAGGGTGATGTGGTTATTGAATTTGTCGAAACTAGTAAACAACTAGCGGACATCTTCACTAAACCTTTATGTAAAGAAAGTTTTTTTAACATCCGAAATGAACTTGGTATCTTGGATTCTAATCTAATATGATGTGTTTGAATTCATTGTATTTATATTGCTATTCTTGTATCTCTTACTAACTTAAGCATTGGAGATATCCAATTAGCCATTGTTTTGTAGGTTTATGAGTTGATGAATGAGTGATTACTCTTGAGGTAGATTGAAGAATTTAAAGATTATAAACAATGGAGGATCAACAAATTGAAGTTTATATTATGTTTATATGAATTGTTAAACTAACTCCTAATAAGCTAAGGATTTCTATTATGGTTTAAATACTTTGATATTTCCTTCATCATTTTATTTAATGATTAATGCTTGTATGCTTATTTGGTGAATAACTCAAAATAGGCTTGGTACCCCTATTTTAAGTTAATGTGCATGCCTTGATATATTTCACTTCTTTAGGGGGAATTATGCATGCTTGTTATATATAAAAAGAGAAAATCAAATTCTTTTTCAAAGGGGGAATATCTCATCCTTGAGATTAATAGAGATATTGAACTTAAAAAATTCATTGTTTTATGCATGCTTCTATGACACATTTCAAACTCCTTTCTTTTTGATAATGTCAAAAGGGGGAAGAAAAGTTTGAGGATATTTGAAATTTTGAATTCTTGAAAAAGAAGAAGTTTGAGGTTTTGAAAAGAAGAAATAAGTTTGCGAAACAATGATTTCAAAAAGACTTCCGCTAAGCAAAAACTTTGATATCTAAATCGTTTTCTTTGATAAACGCTCTTTAAGGGAACAAATGCACATATTTAGGGGGAACTCCTGCAAAAATTTTTTGTGAAGTCTTCTCCAAAGCTTTCTATAAAACAAAGTGCATTATTGTTGCTTTCAAAATCATTTATAAATGCATATCCTCAAAATTGGTTTGTCATTATCAAAAAGGGGGAAATTGTAAATCATGTTGCTTGTATGCGAAGTTTGTATTCGTAGGTTTTGATGAATGACAAACCAACAAACGACATGAAAGACAAACCAACAAACAACTTGAATGAACAAGCATGTTGAAAGATCAACCAACATTCAACATTGAGGAATGAAGAGTTGAAAGCAACACAACAACAACAAGAAACTCAAGTCCACAACATTTGAAGACAAGTATAGTGTCTTAGGACTTAGGTAACTTCTTGTTAAGAACCAATTGCTAAATCTCTCAACACACACTCACAAAATGTTTTGATGCACATCTTGCAATTCGATGCTAGCCAAATGGTTTAAAAACTTGTTTTCAAAGGTACAAAAGCATAGGAATTGACTCCAACAAGTTTGAGATCAATCCTAAGTATTTTGAAGTGATTTTAAGCCATTCTTTAAGGTTTGCATCGATGCACACTCATCTTGCATCGATGCAACCTAGCTGAAAATTCAAATTTCAGCTTCAAAGACACATTTGCATCGATGCAAATTGTTATGCATCGATGCAAATGATTCAAAAACATAAAAACGGCTAGTTTTAACAAAACGGCTCCATCCCATTAACTCCCCAACGTTTCTAAAGTTTGGGAAGTCTATAAATAGATGGATTGAAGCCTTATTTCATACATGTGAGTATTTGCAAACTATCTTGTTCATATTCTTTCATTCTACACATTTTTAAGGTGTTATAATACACAATTTGAGAGAGCAATATCAATTGGTTCAATAGTGCTAAACTTGTAATCATACACTCTTCTAGAGAGTACTCATTTCATCTCAACAATTCTTTGAGAATTGTTTTCTTGTACACTTTGTAAATTGGAGTGTGATCTCCAAGGTTGAGTCAAGAGTTATAAACACTATAGTCGGTGAGGATACCAAAGAAGTATACTAAGTACTCAAGGCAAATCTTAGAGAAGGTATCTCTAAGTGGAGTAGGTTAGTATACGAGTGGTGATCATATACCGTGAGGTGTTAGAAACTAAGGACTCGGATTGTAAAAGGTTTTGCGCGAGCACCTTGAAGCTTGGCAATAGTGGAACTTCTCAATAGCGATTGAGAAAGAAAGTGGACGTAGGACAAGGATTGTGCCGAACCACTCTAAATAGCGTTTGCATCTCTCTAAACTCATCTCTTCAATATTATTGTCTTTTACCTTTGAGCAAATAAATTGTGATCGAAAAGTAGCTTCGTAAGTACTTAAGGAATGGCTTAAGTCCGATTGGTGAAAAGCTTGATCAATTTATTTGAGTTGGTGTCTATTGGAAAGTAAAAGCTCCTTATAAATGCTTAGCAATTAAGTTAAGCTCTTGGAAAAATACTAGTACAATAACACTTTTGTATATTGTCTTTAACTTTCCCAAAAAGATTTATTGTTGTTGCAATACTCAATTCACCCCCCCCCCCTCTTGAGTAATTGTGCATAGGTTCTACAAGCCCTGCCCTTTTTGTTGGCTTAGAGTGAGTATGAAGTCAGGGAGGAAGAAGAAGAGAGGGAATGCCCGGCTGGGCAGGAAGTTTACTGGTTCGCTAAAGCCAGGGAACGAGCACTCAGGGATTAGCATAGAAATGGAAGGCAGAACAAATCCAAAGGCTAATCTAACACTCTAATAATCCTAGGAGAGAAGAGTAAAGATCCTCTAGCCTGAGTCTCAAACTCTGGTATGTAACGGAGGAGTTGCAACGCCGACAAGTCTCTAATGTAGACGAAGCCATCAACGAGGCCGAGTCTTTGATGGACTTTGCCTGTGCTAAGGGCAAGCATAAAAAGGAAAGGGGCGAAAGCCACTTGACTTACAGGAGAGGGGCAGTCACGCCAAAGGTGGGGGAGACCAAGGTTTTCAAGCATTCATTCCAATAGGGATGGGGAAGATCTTCTAAACCACCATCCCAAGAATGGAGTTATCACAGAAAGGAACTTAGTTCGATCTTCTTCCACCTATGCTACGTCAACTGGACTTTTGTCACTATAGTAGCGAGTCGCTCGAAACCCGCAATAGAAAGGGGATTTAGGGGGAAGAGCTCTGGTCCGGCGATGACTACAAGAAGCAAATCAAGCGGGGAAAAATCCAATTTCATTGTCCAACGAAAAGAAGGTATGGTTGTGCCTGAAGAAGCGCAGTCAGAAGAGGAGAAATCAACCTGAGTTCAATTAGTCCCAGCATTATAAGTACAAGTAGCCAGAGGAGTGTACCAAACAGTTGAGGAAGGAGAGGGGCCGGGCATCCAATCAAGTACATAGCGTGGCGAACGGAACGGTTCATCAAGCCATTTCTCGCCTCAACCCCCTAAATAGGAAGAGGTTTACTTTACTAATAGGGGTTAATTGCTTCGCACTTGCCCGAACCCTCACAAGGATAGCCCTTTCGATACCTTATTGGAGCTTTATAACTAGAGGCCGCTTTCCGTCGCTAGAGCGTTTTCCCAGTGCACGGAGCCCAAGGGGGCTACCCTCGACTCACCTCTCTATCTATAAAAACCCCTCCCCGGAGGAGAGCGGAAGCTCCAGGATGAGAATGAATCCGAGAATCTAGGACATACTCATCTTGATCCACCATGGAATTTTCAAAATCTACAAAAACATTCTAGGAGAGGGCTCGTAATGATCTTCTCAAAGATCACAAGATGCTGAAGTGGCAGGCAGGATAGGGGGAGGACCTGTAGGTTTTTGTGAAAGGGATGCTCTTATCATGTTATTGCTGAAAAGAAAAAGAAAATTCCTCTATTTTTTTTATGTCGATTCATCCATACTTCCATTCTTTGTAGAGGGAGGCTAACTGCTTACCGGCTGGGAGTTGTATGAGCGGTAACATCCATGTACGGCTCCGTGAGAAGGGCGGTGGACAGAAATGGCCTTGTTGTACCTCACTCTCGTCTTCAATGGGGTCTGCTCTTTTTTTTTTTGGGAGAGTATGCCAATATGATCTTAATGAGGTGCGGGGCTTTACATCTGACATTCGTTGGGCTTCCCTCTTCAGGAGCCTGCGTCCTGGAATTTTTGTGCATGCAATAAACCCCTCTGGCCAAAGACTAGTGGTAGGTGGTCCCGCAGAGCTTTCGGAGAAGGGTAGCCTAGTGTGTAAGCACAGCAATGAACCGCGGCGAACCCTCAGATGACCTATCTAAGATTAGGGGGGAGATCCTCAGTAGTGGTGACCCTTTCACTCTTCCTTCCACGGACTGATACATGTATCGAATGCTCATACGGGAAAGTTGACTCCTGGGTCTGGAACGAAGTCTCCGAAAAATCCTTTCTTTCTCATCCACTCAAGGGGTGCAGACACACCAGCACGGATTACAGGTGACGGTTACAAGAATGGCGGGGAAGTGAACAGTACCCGACGACTTTCAGGGATGGATGTAGACCCATCAGGCAGGGATAATCATTCTGGTCCTGGGAGAGGTGGCGACCATTCTCAAGAACTGAGCAGAAGCCTTATGAGTCACTGAAACAACGGCGGAAGGCCTTGATCTATCAATAGAGGGAGAAAAAAAAGGGCTTTGCTCCCCTTTACAATATGAAGAAAGAAATAAGGGTCAAAGTTTAGACCGCTTACAGTAGTTCTACCTATAGAAAAGATCATGAAAGAGGCGATCAGAATGGTACTCGAATCCATTTATGATCCCGAGTTTCCAGACACATCGCACTTCCGCTCGGGTCGAGGCCGCTACTCGACCCTAAGACGGATCAAAGAAGAGTGGGGAACCTCTCGCTGGCGGTCATGTCTCACCCCCAGTATAGCGACCGATTCCATGTTTCCCCCGAATTTCCTCAGTTCCAGGCTTTCCTCTCTCTCCCAGCAAAAAAACGGATGCGCGTCGTTAGCCTTTCTCTAAAGTAGGCTTTCGCGCCCTCTTACTCTAACATCACCCCTTCCTTTACATTGTTGGTCGAGCGGCTTCAAACCTCTGCTCATCCATCTTCATTCCAAAGGTGAACCTTTCTATTGAGTGACTTTAATATGGTTTACAGTTAAAGATTCTGCCTTGTCCAATCATAGGCATTCTGTCTTGGATAGATAAGGCATCGTGATACCCACGTCAGTTACATCATCAATCTCAGATATTGCACGATAGGAAAAAGGAAAGCTTAATGTCGATCACAAAGAGGTCATTGCCAGAGCACTCTACCCACCACTGACCCTGAGAGAAAAAGCCTATGGGATGATCCTTCCCCAGCTCTCTTTGACCTACCCGAAGAATCTTTCCTTTATCATAGGGGGTGGGTGGATGAACCAGATGCATATGGGGTATTTCCAAAGGCATTCGTTAAAAGAAAAAAAGAAAGAGAAGCAGAAGATTTTGAAAGTCAAGTTTGGATTGAATCAATTGATAGTTGTAGTCCCCTCCTTTCATCTTTCTTACTAAGCGCTTTCAGTCCCGGATCTCTCAATCCAGTAGGAATAGTGATCGGTAAGGGCGGTTCCCAGCCCCAAAGCAGGAATCCACTCTAAGATCAAAGTCAGCAACAGCCCCCAGTTTAGCTACATCAGTGGAACTGGCCCTTACTTAATCTTATCCATTTTCTAATTCGATTCGATCCATTCGTTCGTAGAGCTATTTACTCGATCGCAGACATTTTGGGAACACCTCTAATAGAGGGACAAATAGTCAATTTTGAAAGAACTTATTGTAAACCTCTTTCAGATATGAATCTACCTAATTCAGAAGGGAAGAACTTGCATCAGTATCTCAATTTGAATTCAAACGTGGGTTTGATTCACACTCCATGTTCTGAGAAATATTAACCATCCGAAAAGAGGGAGTCCTTGTCTTAAAAAATGCCTTGAGAAAGGGCAGATGTATAGAACCTTTCAACGAGATAGTACTTTTTTTAACTCTCTCCAAATGGAATCTATTCCAAACATATATACCATGGTTCCTTACTTCGGCAGGGTACAAATATCTAAATTTAATATTTTTAGATACTTTTTCAAACCTATTGCCGATACTAAGTAGCAGCAAAAAATTTGTATCCATTTTTCATGATATTATGCATAGATCAGATATATCATGGCGAATTCTTTAGATTCCATTGTGTCTTCCACAATGGAATCTGATAAGTGAGATTTCGAGTAAGTGTTTACATAATCTAATCTTCTTCTGTCCGAAGAAAATTTTCATCAAAATAATGAGTCACCATTGATATCGACACATCTGAGATCGCTAAATGTTTGGGAGTTCCTCTATTCAATTCTTTTCCTTCTTCTTGTTTCTGGATATCTCGTTCGTACACATATTCTCTTTGTTTCTCGAGCCTACAGAGAGTTACAAATAGAGTTCGAAAAGGTCAAATCTTTGATGATTCCATCATACATAATTGAGTTGCGAAAACTTCTGGATAGGTATCCTACATCTGAACTGAATTCTTTCTGGTTAAAGAATCTCTTTCTAGTTGCTCTGGAACAATTAGGAAATTTTCTAGAAGAAATACAGGGTTTTGCTTCTGGCGGCAACATGCTAAGGGGGTGGTGGTCCCGCTTATGGGGTCAAATCAATACGTTCTAAGAAGAATATTGGAATCTCTTCGATCTCATAAGTATCATACCAAATCCCATCAATCGAATCGCTTTTTCAAGAAATACGAGACATCTAAGTCATACAAGTAAAACGATCTATTCCTTGATAAGAAAAAGAAAAAACGTGAATGGTGATTGGATTGATGATAAAATAGAATCATGGTTCTTGAACAGTGATTCGATTTTTGATAAAGAAAGAGAATTCTTGGTTAAGTTCTCTACCTTAACAATAGAAAAAAAGATTGATCAAATTCTATTGAGTCTGACTCGTAGTGATCCTTTATCAAAGAATAACTCTGATTATCAAATGATTGAACAACCGGGAGCAATTTACTTACGATACTTAGTTGACATTTATAAAAAGTATCTAATGAATTATGAGTTCAATACATCCTATTTAGCAGAAAGACGGATATTCCTTGCTCATTATCAGACAATCACTTATTCACAAACCCCCTGTGAGGCTAATAGTTTTCATTTCCCATCTCATGGGAAACCCTTTTCACTCCGTTTAGCCCTACCCCCCAGGGGTATTTTAGTAAGAGGTTCTATAGGAACTGGACGATCCTATTTGGTCAAATACCTACCTGCTATGATCCCCCTTTCAATCGAGTTGGCCGTCGGGGAGGAAGAATCTAGTGCTTGAAGGACTAAAGCGCAGTCAGTCTTAAGGGCCTGCTTCAAGGCTTAGCTCTACAGAAGGAAGACTTTGACTGGGGTATATAAAGAAGTAGTTGATCAAGGCTCTTTCAATGACAGAATTCCTCTCACATTCGTTCCAGAGTCTGAAAGACTCTAACCTCTCACTATCGTTCGAGTGTCTAAAGACCGTAACGGTCTGAAAGAATCCAAATTCCTACTTATTATCGCTAGCTATTTTATTACTGATCAAGTTGCGTTTCGCGATTGATATGTAATTAATCACACTCAGTCCAGAATAAGCATTCCAAGCCCAATCATGAGCCCTTAATAAAGAGTTCAGTCCACTCAAGTAGATAGGGTCCATCACAGGCCTCGAATCTATCCAACGGCCGAAGATTTCTTAGTTACATCCAAGTCTCCCTGCGGCCATTGCTCCCCCTTTACATGAATGAACTGCATCAAAGATGTGAAAGCAGTAAGTTCATAGGCAAAAACATTGAAGCAAAACTTAGCTAAAAGAAGCAATCGTCCCTACCCTCATAAAATAAGATATCCACATTCAAACCAGAAAACGCATGATAAGGGAGTACTTAGTCGAGCAAAGCGATAGGGGAATGGCGAATCTTCTTCATAGTAGTAAATTCTTCACCTCCTCTTTGATATCCTAGATTATGAAATCATAGGGTTCGATTGGTCGTCTGATGAAGTCGAAATCCCTTTCTCTTTGAGCTTTGTAGCATTTATCTTAAAGGGTCTGACTCTCAGCAGTGAATGACAAAGGAATGTGGAATGTCAAGCTGTGAAACTGAAATCATCAATCTTTCTTTTGCTATTCCGTGTAGCGGTAAGGGGAAAGGGCCAGCTGGTGCGCGTTAGCGCACTTCCATTTTCCCTTTTTTTTACTAGTGGGGGTCCCGTGGTTCCTATGCCGCCGCGTTTCCCGGTCCCTTTCTTTTAGTGCTTCGACCCGAAGCGATATCTTCTAGCTAGTTCAGTGGATAAGATGGTTTTGCTCCAGCTCACTCAAGAATGGGACGGCAGTGGTCCGCCGGCAAGCTCGTTCTGATCTTGGACGCAGTACATTGGAATCTTGAAGCACCACCACGAACGCTACCGCGCGTTCGCCTGCGGTGCGGTAAGGCACCACCCTGTTGTGCCAGCAGCCAACTCCGGCATGTCAGCTTTGTTATCCTCATCAAGCCACTTACTTGATGTCTAGCTTGCCAACTGGTAGACGGTTCCTTTTTCCCCCAGATCAATGAAGAAGGGAGAAGTCAGTAGATTCTTTCGAAGAACCGAAAGTGAAGCGCTATGCCGGGGCGGGGGGACGGGAAAAGAAACGGCTCCAAAGAAAGAAATTGGGATAAGAGAAAGAGAAGGAAACAGGGAAGAAGCAGGGTAGAGGAATTGGTCAACTCATTAGGCTCATGACCTGAAAATTGCAGATTCGAATTCTGCCCCCGCCTAATCATCTGAGGCCGTAGTCAGCCTCAATCCTTCTGATTCATAAGTAACTCATTGAGTGCTTTCTAAGAAGAAAGAAAATGAAAGAAGAACAACCGCGCAGGTCATACTATCAACACATAAAACGTGTTTCATGTTTTCACGGTTCAGAATTTCCCTTTTCAGTAGTTTCGTAGTAAGAAGTTTTGGGTTAATTTTGTTTTATTGGATTTCTCTTGATTTCATACTCTTGTTATTTCACATAGGACCATTGGACTTATTAGTCACTACTATAGGCTCGCAACCTCTCGACTTTGGTTGGACATGCCATTTTGACAATGGTGCTGGTAATTCCAATCTTCCCGCCTTGATTCCCCCGGAATCGGCGGCAAGTTCCGAAGTGGGTGTGGGTTCACACGAAGGTTCTAGCTCGAGGTAGACCTCTTTCGACCTCGACATTTTAGCGGAAGAGGAAGATGAGGTTGCCCGCCCCCGCCCCCTTCCTCAGCTCGACCCGGGGACAGATGACCCTATATATAAAGTAGTCGATGCAATCATTACGAGTTGCGAAAAAGAGGAAGCTCATATAGTGGAAAAAGCTCGTGCTTTACTTGAACAGAAAGGCCTTTTTCTCACTGAGAATGAAAAGAAAGATATGAAGCCTGCTATGAACATGGCTCTGTTGATACTTAGGAAATAGACATAGATACACGTTTAGAATAATTCCAAAAAATAAGACGCTTATTAGGAAAAAGGAATTGTTCCATTTGGAACGCTTTTATAGATGAAATGATTTCCTTAGGGAATCAAAGATTTAACGACCCTAAGTATAAAGTATGATACGACTCTTTATTTTTATTTCGCTATTTTGATTTTTCTAGTCCTTGGGAACAGCGTAGCGACGGATAATTCAGAATCAGAATAGGTCCAGCTCTATAGGATAGGGGACAAATCAATAGGAAATGCTATTTGCTTTGTAAGAAGAAGAATAAACTTCTATGAAATGAAAGAGTTTCGCGGGAATTGTCTTGATCGTCGGATATCATTTGCAAATAGTGGGAAGAAGTGTTATCGAACGATTTCCTGCAATTCTTCCCAGTATTTAATGAGTAAATAATCCAGCTACAAGTCTCGATCTATACAAAACGCACTGGGTTTTTGTGTTTCTTTCGGTTTCATTGATAGCAGAAGAGCCTTACTCTATAGGATAGGGGCACTAGCGCTTTATTTAAAAAAGAAAAAAAGTAAAGGGGCCTGAAAACATAACGTAATAGGCTGCTATTCTAGGCTCGCTTCGCTTCTTCAAGCTTCGCCCCTTTTTTATTGGAAAACGAAAGCGCTAACGCGCCTTAGATTATTCTATTTTTTTTAGTAAAGCAAAGCAACTTTTCGCGCCAGGCGCTCACGTTTTTTGTCGTCTGGGTGGAAGCTGGCGGCAGGGCTTGCTTAACCGTATATATGGAATTGGGACTCGCCCTGGATCTCCGAATAGCCTCACCGCTAGCTTTTCTCGCTTCAATCCCAGTGGCTTGGTGTAGGCGTCCTGGCTCTTCCTTTCGCTTTGGCTCTATTCTCCTTCCTTGGGAATTTCTTTTCTTTCTTTTCTTTTTACGGGTTGTAGCGGTTCTTCCATGTAAACTTAGTTGCAAAGCATCTTAGAATTGGATTTTTCCAGTACTCTCATACTAGGCTAGGCTTTTGCTTCTACTGGGATTTTGAGATCAATTGCTATTTAATAGGGTGGACATCTCATACTAGGCTAGGCTTTTGCTTCTACTGGGATTTTGAGATCAATTGCTATTTAATAGGGTGGACATGAAGGCCTTGTTCTCTTTTCAACGGTAACTCGATAAAAAAGAAGCTAAGAGAAATGTGGCAAAGAAAGAATTGATAGGGGTGCGCCGAGAAGTTCCATACCCTCTGAGCTCCTCAAACTCTTTTCCTGAGTGACTTCACGAGGAAAAACCTCTGGCTGACTTTGGAGTAGCAGGGGGGAATTATTCTATTTACATCTAAGTGGTATTTTTTTAACCCAATCCTACCTTCATTTATAATAGGTTATTTTGCCTGGAAAGCAAGTATAAGTTCAAACCCTCTTTACTATAAATAGTAAAGAATTAATTGAAATAATTAATCCATTTACTGGTCCCGCGGATCAAATTATAGGTGGCTCCAGCACAGGACTCGTTGATGGCAATACGGCTGCACAAGTACTCCAATCTGCGGCCTCAGAGCCGGCGAAGGAAGAATCATCTAATGCATTGCGACACCTGGACATCAAGTCCAAGTATGCTAGTGAATTGTTGAAGAAGTCAAGGATGTCTGGTTCAAAATCAATGCCCACTCTCATGATTTCATCTCTTAAGCTAACACAAAATGATTCTGATGTCTATGAAGATCCCAAACATTATTGATCTATTGTAGATGCCTTGCAGTATTTGACAATCACTCATCCAGAATTATCCTATTTCGTCAATAGGGTATCTCAATTCATACACTCTCCAACTATTAATCATTGAAAAGCTGTCAAGCGTATCCTGCGCTATGTTCAAGGGACGGTAAGTAATAGTTTAGTTTTTCATAAGTGTACTGACTATCGTTTGATTTTCTTTGCTGATGCAGACTGGGGAGCCGATTTGGATGATCGGAGATCCATCAGTGGGTACTGTGTGTTCATGGGAAGCAATTTAATATCTTGGAAGAGTGGCAAGCAGTCTAAGGTGTCCAGGTCTTCTATAGAGTCAGAGTATCGAGCACTTGCCACTGCTCATGAAGAACTCATCTTGTTGCAGTAGTTGTTGTAAGAACTTTGTATCCCGCAACCTATCCCTCCCACTATTTATTCGGATAGCCAAAGTGCATGTTTGTTGGCAGCAAATCCTATTCTTCACAGTCGATGCAAGTATTTAGAGCTTGATTTGCATTTCCTACGTTATAGAATTAACAGTAAAGAGTTGTATGTTGTCAATATACCTGCCGCTGATCAAGTGGCTGATACATTTAATAAGCCCCTTTCTATTAGCATGTTTAATAAGTTCAAATTCAAACTTAGAGTGATCCAAAATCCACTACTAAGTTTGAAGGGGGGGTGTTAGTGAGTGAGATAGTTATAAAATTAGATATAATTTACTGTTCAATTTTTAGAGGAATTAATTAACTCTGTCAGGTCTACTAAGGGTGTATGTTATATAAACTAGCTAGGCCCAAGTTCCTTGAGTGATATAATTCAATTTTAGTAATACATTACTCCTTCTCTATTTTCTCTCTATTCTCTTTTATGCTTCTTGGTACAGCCCTAATAGTTGTGAATTTAATATATATATTTAAATTCGAATTTAAATATATTTAAATCTGAAATCAAATACTTTTAAATTTAAATATATATTAAATATATTTTGAATTTAAATATATTTAAATTTAAATTTAAATAAATTTTTAATTTAAATATATTTAAATCTAAAAATATTTTTAATTGTGAATTTAAATATATTTTTAATTTAAAAATATATTTAAATATATTTCGAATTTAAAGATATATTTAAAGATTTAAATATATATTTAAATCTGAAATTACATATATTTTTAATTTACAAATATACTTAAATATGAATTTAAATATATTTTAATTTAAATAAAGTAAGCGCTTTGGTTAACTTGTCTCTTTCTAGTCCTTAGTTCTCAGTCCTCATTCCCAATTGTTGCATTTTCTTTTTGTGCGTCTGAATAGTGGTAGGGCTGTTTCTTGTTCCGATCTATATCAGGATTTGAGGGACGAAAAAAAGGAAGATAAAGTCAAAACCACGTCTAAAGAAGTGAATGGATAAGCTAGACACTATCTTCAATTGCCTTTTTTGCAATCATGGCACCCATGTCAAATGTTGCATTGATATGAAGAACTTGATAGTGGAAGCTTCTTGCAGAATATGTCAAGAGAGCTTTAGCACAACTATCATAGTTTTATCTTAGCCAATTGATATGTACAGTGAGTGAATTGATAAATGTGAACGAGTAAACAACCCAAAAGATGATAGTGCCTAGTAGTGTGGTTATAAGAATTCAGTTGGAAGATGATGGTGATTAGTAATGTTTTAAAAAATCCAGTTTTAGCAAATGTGGATATAATTACTATCCATTGTAATTATGGCTGTCTCTATTATACTAATTAGTGGTGTTTACAATGCATACGAAAATAATGTGCCTTCTTTAATGATGCCACCTTGATTAACAATATGCAATGCAAGACAGATGCTAGTCACTTATAGTATATCAGGTGGTGCTCATGTAAAATTTTAAGTCCAAATAGTAGTTGTTTATACCCTGGCTAAAATAGAGAGCCAGACCCAAAATGAATAAGTTCCAATTTACAAAGATCAAAAGTCTAGATCCACTTTCTCAAATTGCCCAACTTGATATATCCGACTTGCATGCAGAATCTTAACTGTACCTACAAATTCGCCTACCAATTCAAATATGAGATCTTAACAACTTATAAGTAAAGGAAAACAAGCAACTCCCGCGATAGGTGGGGAAGTTGCAAGAGTGATGGTTAGGCCATCATTCCCACTATATAAATACCTCATCAAGTTGGGGCTTTAGTTAGAGATCCACTTGCCTGGCACATTTATATAGAGCATTATGTCGGGTATCACGTTATGATTGCAAGGATGTAGATGGCCCTTTTGCGCTACTATGTGTATAAGTTTGGGAAATACTATAGTTTCTAGCAACGGTGCGATCGCAACAAAGCTTTCCACTTGAGTGCAGGTAAAATTATTTAATATAATATGTTTGTATATTAATTAAAATATATTGTTTAAATATATTATTTAAATATATCGATTGTGAATAATAAGATTTCATTTTATTACAGCTGAATTGATTGGCGCTCGCAATTTTAGGGATACAAAAAGTGTTATTATTATTGTGCATTGTTTTCTATTTATATTTATACATTCTTTTTATTATGTTTTTACAGTTTGTGTTGTAGTTCCAAATGACATCTTGTAGCATTGCTTAATATGGAGCGCAACTGTACCACTAATATAATTTGAGTATATTGAGTGACAGGCATTAGATAGGGTAAGAAGACAGTTCAGTTTGCAGCAGGAAGTCTCTAGAGAAGCTACTCGTCTTACAAAAGCTCACAACGTTGTCCTAACTGGACCAAAGAATAAAATTTGGAGAGTTGAGCGTTTTGTATACATTATGAGATGGACAAACCGTTTGACCTCCATTTTGATTAGTGATCTTGTACTGCATTATCAAGCATCTGATCAATATATGCAATGTATAGTGAGGCATATAGGGCTCACTTGCAATTGACTGGTTATGTTTCACATCCATAGCCACAACCAAAACCACAATTACAGTCGCATCCCATCATGCACCCATACCAACTTTCACATCCCATTCTACACCAGTACTCGTACACACAACCATACACTAAACCCTCATTCTTCACTCAATTATTTCCCAACTCATGCTCACTACATGTGTCACCCTACCAAGAATATTATCGACCTTCTATGTCACAATATAGAGACACATATTAGCAGTCCTCAAACTGTCAGCTATACCAGTGGGTGACTGAAACAAACATGGAACAATAGGTAAATGAATTATTCTTCGACCCTCACCTGCAAGTGTAGAAATTCCAGCCGCAACCTCCTGAAACCTTAGTCTAATCAGCAATCGTCTCAAATTGTTCCGGGTTGGTCATCTACGAATTTGAGACTACGACATCATAGCCCCTCTCCACACTCTGGGGCTAGAAGGTCTGTTGACTCGATAGGGAGTGATTCGATCCATAGTATAGTAACTATTTTTTATAATGTAGTATTGAATCCAATTCATAAAGTAGTATTTAATTCAATTCATAATGTAGTACATAATCTAATACAACAAGTAAGTAAACACCAAATTTACTAAGAATTAGATATAGAGCCACTAGTACTTGATTTGGCACGATGAGTTTACTTCGACTGTGATCTTTGCCTCCACAAAGCCTACAATGCCTAGGACTATGCATATCCATTTCTTTCAAGAATCGGATTATTTTGGGATGACTTTTGGATACTCACTTTAAGTGCAGAATAGGTATGTGTCTTGGTCCTTCATACACTGGCCATGTTGTTAGGTTCCCCAATGGCTTAAACTGTACTCTACACACCTTTCTCATCTGATCCACCCTATATACCTCATGAACATATTGTTTCCAATTAAGTCGTTAGTTTCACAACACGCAAAGACATGCCGACAAAAAATTTGATATGTCTAAAACTCACCACAATCATAATGACATTGAAAGAGATTCACTGCATACTGCATACCACTGGCATCTCACGCACCTCAAAGACCTCATTCTACCCTATTAAATAAGTTAACTTGGATGTTCCCGGCCGCTCGCTGATTTGATTGAAGTCTAGTGGTCGCATATTCAGAGAATACATGTTCTGCATTCCTTCGAGTCTCGGCCTCATCCCTCTTCCTAATTAATAGCTCATTTAGTCTGTAAAAGTTGCTTTGATAAGTGATATGATAGGAAGATTGTACGCCTCCTTCAATATTCCATTGATGCACTCTATTAGGTTAGTGGTCATATGACCCCAGCGATATCTATATCAAATGCCAAAGCGTATTGTTGTCGTGGGATCTGATTGAGCCATTAAGTGTAGGAGTCACCACGCTTATGTAATTTTTCATACTACACATAAATTCATGCACAATCTTAGAATAACCTGTAAAAAAATCAAGAAAACAAAAATAATAAGTATCACCACACAATGCTAATGTTGTTATTTCACTATAACTTACGTACACATGTTGACTATTAGCTTCTGCAAATACAGCGCCTTGAACTTTCTCAAGAAGTTGGATGCTATGTGCCTAACGCAAAATATGTGGATAGCTCTCGGAGACTTTCATGATCCATTACTACGTGCTATTGATGAGCTAATAGATTCGTGCCAATCAGAGATAAGCACAACACCATCCTGAGTCACTACATGTGTGCGCAAATGAGTAAGAAAGAAGTGTCATGCATCAAAAGTATCACCCTCAACAACAACAAACGCAAGAGGCACAATATTGACATTACCATCTTGAGAAACTATAACTAATAGAACTCGTTTGTATTTTCGATACAGATGCGTGCCATCTACCTGTACGATTGGTTTGCAGTTCCTAGATGTTCTAATGTAAAGGTAAAAACTCTAAAACACCCGCATCAATATCCTAGTATCCTGGACCACCTCATCCCCTTAGTATGCTGGTGCAGTTTCAATCTCGACTATTGCTGATGGCTCTTTTTGTACTATTGCTTTAAACCATGATGACAAAGCTTCATAAGAAGCTTCCCAACCACCAAAAATTTTTCCAATTGCCTTTTATTTAGCCAAGCATACTTTGCGGTAACTTATTGTATAATTGAATTTTGACTACACTTCAACAATCACAAATTTCACTTTTAAAGATGGATCAACTTCAACCAGTGGCTTTATCACCTTTGCAATTGTGTCTGAGTTCATCTTGGTATGATCTTGAGAAATGGTAGTTTTGGTGCATGTGTGATTGCCATTGTACCACTTTATAACCCAACAAAACTTTCTCTTAATAAGACTAGATATGATAAGCCAATCGCAACTTGTTCCGTATTATACACACTTTGCATAAAATGTGGTTAACTTAGATTCACACAACGGGTAATTTACACCCAAACGAATGGTGTAATCTTTAATTGCCGCAATCACAGTCTCTCTAGAGTTAAACTCTACACTAACGGCAAATTCACCATCCGTAACAACAATAGGGTCAATAATAATAATAATAATAATAATAATAATAATAATAATAATAATAACAATGATGATGATGATGATGATGATGATGATGATGATGATGATGATGATAAAAAAAGAACTTACCTGTATTGACATACTCAGAAAATTCTGGTGCATTCATAGGGTCCAGATCCAAAACATGCATGAAAGAAGGCTCTCCAGATAGATGTTGGCTCGCTAGTGCATTTGCCACATCTGCAATGCCAAGTTCAACTATTATATCATCTTCATCCATATCTTCAATTAGACTAATAATATGATAAGTTCTCTCAAATTTCTCTTCGCTTTTAGTGTTATAAACTGTCCAGTCTATGTTAAGCTTTGGTAAATCAATATCAACTAATTCTTCAAGCTCAACATATAACTCGATAACTAACACTTATGCCTGTGTTTGTTGGTAGATCGAGAACATCCCTTGCATACTTGCTTCGTCAACCACATACATTATTTGAAATTAAACGAAACCACCAAATATTAACACAGGCTGTCTATAAAGAATATTTATGACTCTTTTTAATACTTGATTATCAACACATTGACAAAGTATACAATTAAATTTCTCATATATTATCGCAAAAGGGATAACAACATCACATGAATTTTTACATACACAAAACTCACACCCTCAGATGTTTGAGAAGAAATCTTACTATTATTGTATATTTTTAAACTAACATTTCTCTCTATTTTTATACTCTTACACTCTCACACTCTAAAAAAAAATACTGTCATACTCGACCTAACAAATTCATTCTTCTTTTATAATACCCTAGTTATATTTTTTAATTAGAAAAACACAATATGTCGATTGCGTATTGATAATATGCCCCTTGCATATTGCTTTAAATAATATTAAAAGTGCAATACGCTTTTTGCATATTGTATTTTTAAATATTTAAACAACACAATATGCCCCAGCGTATTGCTATAGATAAATTTAAAAAAAAAACTCTACTACTACAATTTGTCTCCCACAAATTATCTCGTCTCTAAAATTTTAAAAAATACCATAAAATTTAATAAATTAGTGTTATATTAAACTTTGACCAATATCTAAAAAAATTAGCCGTTATTTTATCCTCTCGTCCCTTTTTTCTCTTTGAAGGAAATGGAACCCTATAAAAAACTATGATATATAATTGTTTTTATTTGATTATTATGGATAAATTTAATTTGAGTTCTCTATCTTTATTATACATTCCAATCTTAAAAAACTTAATTGTTTCTTTATTTAGTGATCTAAAGGTATTTAAAATGATTAACTAAAATAATAAATTATTGATCTTTTGATAAATTGTGATTTGTAAGGACTAATTAGGAGTTAAATAGTTAAAATCAATCAATTTACAGATAACTTTTCAAAAACCTCATTCGAAAGAATTGCAAAATTATCAACAAAGAGAGAAAATAAATGATGGCTTAATAATGGCTAGTTCCTAATTAATTGGTTTATTGTATTTTTTTTGTTGTCCACAGTATTTTTTAGTCTGACAAGGCAAAGGATTAATCCTTTGTGAATGTGAGCTGTCAATGGGTTAATGCATGTACAAGGCGAGATTCAAATCGCTGACACTTGTTTAAGCAGATGAGTGAGCTGTCTATTCGATCAACTCAAATTGGTTCAATTGGGTTATTGTTTTGGTCAAAGACTTAATGGCTTAGTGGGTGAGGAGAAGGTATTTTTTTTTAAGTCATGAGTGATAAGGCTGTCAAAACAGACCAAGCCCATTGGGTTGGCCCGTTTACCCATTTAAATGGACAAGCTTTTATCTTTAATTCAAGTCCATTTAAATTTCAGACTAAATGGGCTGAACCCGATTAACTCAAAAAAATTGCAGGTTAAACAGTCACAAATTTTGGCCAAATGTTATCCGAAAAAATTGATCCGATCCCTACAAAAATATCAGATTTAGAGAATTATTAAGCCAATAAATCATGGACCATAAGCCCAATTGACCAATACTATGCAAGCTGAAAAAAACCTGACAAAAAAATAACCCGACCCAAATACAATACAAAAGTACAAAACTGAAAACTCTCTCTTTCTCATCCACTCACTAAAAATTCAAACTTAAAAAGGAAAAAGAAAAAGCTCTCTGGAGATTGGAGTAGCCCTAAATTTCTAATTCTTCTGCACAGCGCCACAACCGCACAAATTTATGCATGTGTCCATCCCTCTTCCAGCGACGGTAAATTCTTCGTCGGTGTCATCGATGAGCATTTCCACCATTAGAGCCTTGCGAGGCTCTCATGACCGTTAGCCCCTTAGTCTTCGTCACTTCATCCGTTCTTTGCTCAGCTTCTACTCTTCTTCAGTTTTTGTAGTCTTCGGTCATCATTCACCAGTCTTCAGCCAATTATTGTAAGATTACTTTCTTGTCTTAACAATAAAATATGCATGTTATTTCTTTTCTCATAAATCTTAGGTTCTCAACGTTTAGATGAATAGTATAACACCAACATCAATTATTTATCTATTCTGTTTTGTTCTGGGTTATTTTATAATAATATTGTTTGTAAATGGTAAAGAGTAATCTGATTTTGTGTTTTTATTTTTGGTTAGTGATTTATTTTAGAATTATGGATGACTATGCAAGAGATTTTGTTGATCCAAATGTTGAGGTTGAACATATTTTCTTGGACTCAGACTCTGATGATAACTTTGATAATCTTGTTGACGACAAAAATCCCGTCGGAAGTAACTCAAGCGATGCCTCTTGTAAGTATTCCACCTACTGCTATTGATGGGTCAGATTTTAAAAAGAAAAAAAGGTTAACTATATCTAATGTCTGAGATAGTTTTATAAAAATAGTTGAGAAAGATGGCAAAGCAAGGTGCAAATGTAAAGGGTGTGAAAAAGAATGCAAAGGTGGAGATAATACTCATGGTACCTCTACATTGAGATGACATATCCCTGTGTGTCGTGAACTCTCCAAATTTCATGATTTGAGAAAAATGATGCTTGATGAAGCTCGGAGGTTAAGGGCTAAGCAAGTTGATCCTGTGGTTTTTTGTAAATTAATTGCAATAGCAATTATAGAACATGATTTGTCTTTCTCATTTGTTGAGTATAGAAGAATTAGGGATGTTTTTTAGTACTTGAATCCTAATGCTAAGATGTTTTTTCGAAACACTGTTGTAGTTGATATTTGCAAATTTTATATTGCTGAAAAATATAAGTTAAAATGCAATTAGAAAAACTTTGAAGTAGGATATGTTTAACTACTGATCTTTGGACTTTATGTACAACGGAGGGTTATATGATTTTGACTACCCATTATGTTAATTTTAGGTGGAAATTAAATTCAAAGGTACCCTCATTTTCTCATATTTTTCCTCCGCATACAGGACATCAATTAGTAAATGCTTGAGTTGTTATCTGAATAGAGAATAGAAAAGAAAATATTTTCAATAACCTTAGACAATACTTCATCTAATGATAGCATGCAAACTTTACTTAAGCGAAACCTTCTTTTAAGTGATGAGTTATTGTGTAATGGAGACTTTTTTCATATGAAGTGTTGTACTCATATCTTAAACTTGATAGTTTAAGATGGGTTGAAGATTGCTAGTTCTACTTTTCATAATATCAGAGATAGTATCAAGTATGTAAGAGCATCGGAGGTACGAGCTATCTAATTTAGAGATGTTCTTAAGTCACTTGAAATTTCTGACATTAGAGTGAATTTAGATTTGCCTACTAGATAAAATTTTACTTTCTTGATGATGAAGAGTGCTTTGAGATGTGAGCGAAGTTTTGTTAGACTCTCTTTAAACAATAACAATTTCAAATATTGTCTGCCTGAAGAAGTGTGAAAAAGAGGAAGAGAAATTTGTAAATTTTTGAATTCATTTTACAAAATCACTACCTTAATGTCTGGTCAATCGTATCCTACTTCAAATTTATATTTTATGCAATTTCGGAGGATTGAGTGCTTGCTAAAAGAATATTCCATTAGTAAGGATGAGGTCATAAGAAAAATGGTGCAACCAATAAAAGTCATATTTAATAAGTATTGGAGTGATTATTCCATGATTCTCTCTTTATGAGCTATTCTCGATCCTCGAATGAAATTTTGTGTTTTAAGATATTGTTTAAATAAAGTAGATCAATGTCCTGCTAATGAAAAATTGACCACTATTAAAAAGAAGCTGTATCTGTTGTTTGAAGCATATTCAAAAACTTTGTCACTTAATGTCTCTTCAAATGCCTCTAGTGGTCAAATAAGAATTCCAACTTCTAGAAAGGATGATCCACTTTCATTTGATGTGCCTGATGTAAGTTTTTATTTCTGTTGTGTATTATGTTAATATAATTTTCTTTTATATGTTTCTGTTAATATATTCTTTTCTTGAGAAAAATCCAAATCAGCTCCTGACAATTACCTCGAAAGACAACGAGGCCGCTGACAAAAAAAAAACCCCAACCCAGCCCCTGACAAAAAAAAAATCCAACCCGGCCCCTGACAATTACTTCGAAAGGACAATGAGGCCCCTGTGCCAAAAAAAATAAATGTTATTTTTTTTGACACAGGGGCTAATCAGTCCCAAAAAAAATTATCAGGGGCCGGATTGGGTGTTTTTTTTTCTTGGAGGTCTCGTTGTCCTTTCGAGATAATTGTCAGGGGCCGGATGGGGTATTCACTCTATTTTCTTAACTGTTTTATTATTTTTTTAAAAATTGTAGGAATTGAGAAATATAAATTTTTAAATTAATGCTTCACAAAAAAAGTCTTCTTTAAATATCTATTTGGATGAATCAAATCTTGATATGAATTCTAAAATAGATGTTTTGCAATATTGGATGTCTCAAGCCCATCGTTTTTCTGATTTAGCTTTCATAGTTTGTGATGTGCTTAGTATTCCAATAACTATGGTAGCTTCGGAATCGACCTTTTTTATTGGTGCACATGTCCGATTCTAAATAAGTATAGAAATTTTATTTTGGATAAAAATGTGCAAGCTCTTATTTGTGCTCATAATTGGATACACGGATTTGAAGACGATGGTAATTCACTTTTTAAATTTATTTTGTTAACTTCTATAGGTAATAAATAATGAGTGACTTGTATATTGCATTTGTTTAATTTTTTACTAACTAATTTTAAATTGTAGATGTTGAATTTGAGTATGAAAATGAGAGTGACAAAAAACATTATAAAGATAAAGTGGATTCAATTAATATGATACCTGATATTTTATTAGTATTGTCTAATTATTTTAAACTATGCACTTTTTTAATTCAATTCTACTGAAATTTTTTTTCTGCCATTAAGTCATTAACTTTTATTTGATAATTTATTCTTCTTTTCATTGCAAGTGTTGACTAATTTGATGGATTGGATAAAATATTTTAGAATTACATTGCTTGTTATTTTTGTAATATATTTGCATGCCATGTAATATGTTAAACACTTTTTTTTCACTTTTGTGTGGCTTTTTGGTAGAATTGTGACGTTGTTATGTTGGTTTATAATACTTTTTTGATTGTGTGAGGAGAATTAAGAATAGTCCTTTAATTAGAAATATGGAATCATTAATTGAATGTGAATGTGATTTTGTTTTGAGTTAAAAGGACAAATTTAGAGCATAATAGTTACTTAAATCAAATATGCATTGTACAAAAAACTAATGACAAATGTATTTAGTTATTTACTGGAACTTTAACTTTTTTGTGTCAAATAACATTTTTTTATCTAAAAATATACAACAATTTTTCTATTCAAAATTGGACTTTTTAAATTTTTTTTTAATTTTTTTTTCTAAAAAAGCTAACAAATAAATGAGTCAACCCATTTAACCCGTCAGGTTAGCTATAAATAGTCCGGGCTATAAAATTTTGGCCTGCGAACAAAGTGAGTTTAAATGGGCTAGCCCGTATAATCCATGAACTAAACGGTGCGGATTTAAACGGGTCGCCCTGACCCATTTGATAATTCTATAAATGAGGAGTAGGTTAAACTTTGATGGATCGTTATTCTTTTGGGGCCTTAAACCTACTTAGACTCTCACTCTTAACTGCAAACCTACATGTATGGACCAAAAATATTTTAATTGACTAAAAAAGACAAAAAAATATTTTTATTTTTAATAAGGATTAGTTAACATGTGTCTTTAGACCACATAATAAGCTTACCATTAGTAAAAAATTCTAAATGTTTTTATTTAATAAATATAAAACAAAAAAATTGAAAACTTGAATTTTTTATATTTTTAATAAAAATTTTTTATTTTGTAAGGGCAAGATAGATAAATCTTTTTAAAAATTATTAAAAAGTGAGAGCTAGAATGGCTAAATAGGAATCATAATTCTGAAAATTAAATCGAACCGACTGATTCAACCAGATGAATTAAAAACTAGTCTTTTGACCGATTTAGGGTTTGTTTGGGTGAGTTTTTAAGAAAAGATCTTTTTTCGAATTATCTTTTTTTAAAAGATCTTATAGAGAAGTAAAAGTAATTTTATGTTTGGATATCTCATGTAAAAATGTCTTTTTATCAATCAATTATGTTTGGGTATAACAATATAAAAGTACTTTTTTGTTTATTTATTACATGAAAAATATCTTTTTTTTAAGGAAAAAAGATCTTTTAAAAAAAGATGTAAATTACAGTTTCTCAAAAAAGATATTTTTTTGATTTTACTAGTACTTTTACTTTTACTACTAAAAATTTGTCAAATACGTTAAAAAAAAAATCCTTTTTCATTGAGAAAGATTTTTTTTTAACAAAATACCAAACATGCACTTAGTTGATCTTAAAAATTGTCTGATAAAAAATCGGTGCAAGAATATGTTGAATTGATGGTTAAGCAGTAAACCGGTTGAACTGATCGGTTTTTTTGAGAATGACCGGTTTTGGATCTCAAGCATAACGTCGTCGTTTATTTGAAAAAATAAAAAATTCTCAATCAGTGACTAATCCTAAACCCATACATGATTCACACTTCACAGATTCAGTTCGCCCTTATAGCATCCCTAGTAGCAAGCCACCTTCTCCATCGCTGAACTCCTCTCCTCCGCCAGAGGGTGTCGTCGCCGCCGGCAATGTGACAGACAGAGCGTGTCGCAGTCGTCGTCTTCTGCTCCAGCCTCTGTTGTCTCTCTGTTTTCCAATCGCAGCTACCTCCGCTGCTCCATCCGGCAGCGTCTCTCTCTTCTCTAGCCAACCTCGTCCCCCGCTGCTCTGCCATCGCCCTCCTGAAGCCTCGATTTCTCCCTCTGCCGTGCCGCCTCCAGTCTCGCCTCCAGCCGCGATTTGTCCCTCCACCGAGCTTAGCCTTGGTCGCCTCCAGCCCTTATTTCTCCCTCCAGCCTTGTTCGCCTCTGTTAGGTACACGATTCTCTCTTCTTCTTCTTTTTTTTTTTCCGATTTTGAGTTTTGAGAACACATTTTGTTGATGATTGCTCAACTGCTGTGTTGTGGAACTGTGGAAGGTTGTTCATGCTTCTTTATTGTTTTTTTTTTTTGTTTAGTTTTATTTAATTGTTCAGTTTTGTTGGGTCCTTGTTTCTTACTGTGCTGTGGAATTGCTTGTTCCCGTTCGAATTGGAGACTACACTGATTTCTTTTCATCCTGTTCAAATTGAGGTGGGCCGCAGAATCTTTTCTTAGAAAATTGGTATGTCCACTTGAAATGGAAGCTTTTTACAACTCAGTTAAGAGAAAAAAAATTGTAATTAAAAGAATGTGAAACCTGTTTTGTAGGTATCTTCTGTTGTCATATCTGGAACTGATATTGTTTGATCAAGGTTAGAAGTCCTGTTGCTAATGTGTAATATACATGAAGATTGAGAAACTTAAATGAAAGAACCAAGCTTCGGCTAATTTTAATTCATACAATGCTTTAATTGCTCTGCACCCTATCTCATAGTGTATGCCACTTTGACAACACATTTTGTTAATGGTTGCTCAGGTGCTGTGTTGTAGAACTGTGGAAAGTTATTCTTGCTTCTTTTGTTTTTATTTAATTGCTCAGTTTTGTTATGTTTTTGGCTTATTGCTATGCTGTTTTTTCAGTTTAATTGTTATTGTGCTTTGTTTTGCATTCTTGCTCACTGTTTTTGTTACCTAATAATTACTACATAGCTGTTATTGATTTGTTAATAATTGATGTCTTATTACTGCCTTGATTTTCTTTAGTCCTAAACTTTGAACTTGTTTGTGAACTTTTAATGAGAAATTATAGACAAATTATTATGTGAAATTGTAAAATTTTGATTTTTATTAACCTAGAAATTATTAAATTTAAATATTTAAAATTTTATATTGAATTTTTAATAATTTTATTTTATATTTAATTAAATTGGTTCAACCATGGTTCGACTTTGGTTGAACGATTGAACCAGTCATTTCACCAATTCACTGACTGGTTCTGTTCCCGCAACCTTGATAGGAACTGGGAAGGGTTGAGGCCTTGAGGGGAATTGAGTGTAATAAGCAGAAGTGAAGCGAAGAAGTAAGATTTTGGTGTTTGATTCATCAGTCACAGAAGAAGAGAAGAGAGTGAAGGGAGAAGCGTTGATTTAATTCGAAAATAATGGAAGATGGTGAGATAGAGGAAGTTTCAGCACATGCGGTGGAGGAAGACGACCAAGGATCTTCGCATTCCTCACAAAACCGCACGCCGGAGGAATCACCCTACGAAATGCTGCAGAACAGCAAGACCTCCGTCGAAAATATCGTCACTGAAATCCTCTCTATCAAGAAACACGCCAAACCCAAGCACCTCCTTCGCGAGCTCATTACTCAGATGTTCCTTCACTTCGTTACTCTCCGCCAGGTCCCCCTTCACTCCTCTAAGTGTTTTTTTTTTTTTTCTGGTGCAGATTCAAAATTGAAATTTGAATACACTTGTTTGTTTCAGGCGAATAGGTCTATTCTGACGGAGGAAGACCGTGTCAAATCGGAAACGGAACGCGCCAAGGCACCAGTGGACTTAACGACGCTGCAGCTTCATAACCTGATGTACGAGAAGAGTCACTATGTTAAGGCGATTAAAGCTTGCAATGATTTCAAGTCTAAGTATCCTGACATTGAGCTTGTTCCTGAGGAAGAGTTCTTCCATGACGCTCCTAAAGATATCAAGGACTCTGTTTTGTCGAATGACGCTGCTCATAATCTCATGCTTCAGAGGCTCAATTTTGAGCTATTCCAGGTGCGTATCTTACCTGTTCTGTGTGTTGGCAATATTTAAGTAGGTGGGTTCAATAATGAAGTAATTTAAGGGAATGGCCATCTGGATATTCGTTAGAAAGAATACTAGAGTGTAGAGAGACTGATAGTTGTTGTTTGATGTCTCATAGCAAGATTTTATTCGAGTTCATTCATATTGTGTGCCTCTGCTTTTACCAAAATTATTATATTGATAAGCTAGAGATTGCTGATTTTGTAGTGTTGATTATTGAATGATTTTAGCAAGCTTCTAGTACTTGTACCACGTTAAAGTTGAAAAGAATCTTTCGCTTTTTCATTCTTCTATCCTGACTGGTTGAGCAATCCTCCTATCTTTGGGTTTTAATCTTGTGAATAGCAGTAGAGAAGCTTATAATTCATTTCTTATACGCAATTTTTTATCAGCGCAAAGAGCTCTGCAAACTTCATGAGAAACTGGAACAGAAAAAGAAAAGCCTTCTGGAGAGTATAGCAAACCGAAAGAAGTTCCTGACAAGTCTCCCCTCGCATCTTAAGTCTCTTAAGAAAGCATCGTTGCCTGTACAAAACCAACTAGGAGTGCTTCATACTAAGAAACTGAAGCAGCATCATTCAGCAGAGCTGCTTCCACCTTCTCTTTATGTGATTTATTCACAGCTGTTTGCTCAAAAGGAAGCCTTTGGTGAATCCATTGATCTGGAGATTATAGGAAGCCTGAAAGATGCTCAAGCTTTTGCTCGTCAACAAGCTCACAATGACACTGGTAATTTGGAGTTGATGTTGTAACTTGCAGTTTTTTTTTTTTTTTTTTTTTTTTGGCATGGAATTGATTATTGATTTTATCCACACAGGACTATAATCAATTATTGTAACATTATATATAGCTTTTTTCCCGGTTTTTTTTTAATATATTTTGGTTTTGTTTTGGTGATTTAACTTGAAACCATGCCATCACTTTAACGATATCATTCCGGACAGTATTGAATGCCATGTTTATTAATGGTCTTCAGTTCATGTTTCCTTTGCTTAGTTAAATGGATAACATTTGCTTTTTATGAAATGCATGGACCTCAGATAGCTTGTAGTTTCTTGATCGTATGAATATTTTGGTCCTGAAGACCTTTTCAAATTTATATCTATTGTTAATTAGATTTGCTCTGGATGGTTAACTGTCATTAGATTCTACTGCACAGGTATTTCCTCTGCTACGGAGAGTTCCAAATTGGAAGATGATGCACCGGATGAAGAAGATGATGATCAAAGGCGAAGAAAAAGGCCAAGGAGGGTTCAAGGCAAGGAGAGTCTTGATCAAGCAGGAATATTTCAGGCTCACCCACTTAAAGTAATTATCCATGTGTATGACGATGAGGCATCTGATACTAAGTCTGCAAGACTCATTACTCTGAAGTTTGAGTATTTGGTGAAGTTGAATATTGTATGTGTTGGAATAGAAGGATCTAATGATGGTCCTGAAAATGACATCTTATGCAATTTATTCCCCAATGATACAGGGCTCGAGCTTCCTCACCAGGTCAGGCTGCCTTCTTTACATGTTTTTTACCCCCCCCCCCCTCTCTCTCTCTCTCTCTCTCTCTTCACATTTATCTATCTCCATCTTTCATTTGTTTTTTACGTATATGCCATTTATTTTTATATTTTGATGGTGATGTAGTCAGCCAAACTCTTTGTTGGGGATGATGCTACATTCAATAATCAAAGGACTTCACGTCCTTACAAATGGGCTCAGCACCTAGCAGGACTGGACTTCCTGTCCGAGGTGTCTCCGTTGCTTCATACTGGTCATGGAACTTCTGACAATAGTGGAGCAGCCAAGAGTGATGATGTTGTATCTGGTCTTTCATTATATCGCCAGCAGAACAGAGTACAGACAGTTCTGCAAAGAATTCGCTCAAGGAGAAAAGCTCACTTGGCTCTATTGTGAGTTGCTGGTCTAATATGTTTACAGTTCTAGAATATGAAGGACCCTTGTGAAGATAATTACAATAGTCTTGATCAACTGGAATTTTGCTTTTGTGCTTTTGCTTAGATTGTTTGCTGTGACTATCATCATAGTATTCCCCTTTTGTGAATTACAGTAGTGGGTTTCCTTTGTCTAATATCATTGCTTTTGGTTCATTTAGTGAAATTGCATTCTTTTGTTGAGATCTCTGGTTATCTTCTTATTGCTGAGATTCAAATTTATAACGGTGGATTTTTTTATAATTGCCTTACAGGGAACAACTAGAATCTCTGACAAAGCTTGAATGGCCTTTTTTGTCCTGTAAGAGTGTTCCGTGGGCTTTGCACGCTCCTTTGTGCAATTTGAATGTTTGGTCACCTATACGAGCCGTAGATGTACCTCGCGTGGCTTCAACTCCAGCTCTCATGGATAAAGATGAGCATGCTCCGGAAGCAATGGATATTGATATAGCTGAACATTCTGCTGCCACAAAGGAAGAACTGGAGAGTATAACAGAAGATGGGGAGCTCCCAACATTGATTCCCAACATGTCTAAGTTAGATCACTCCAAGCAAATTACCTTAATTTCAAAAAGTGTCACGCCTTCATTGATTAATGTTAGGTCACAAAGCTTCAAAAAATTCGAAGAAATTGAAAGTGATATTGATGAGCCAGCACAAATTGAACAGGAAGATGAAGATATAGAATCGTATCATTATGGCAGAAAGTCTGTGTCATGGATGGACTGTGGGGTCAAGGAATTTTCCCTTGTTCTCAGCAGAAAATTCAGTGCAGATGAGTCAAATGTGAATTTAGAGGCAAAGGTAAACAAAAGTACAAAACCCTCCCTTTTATTTACTGAATTTCATTCCCAAGACCAGTTTAGCATTTTCCACCTTCCTCCAAGACCAGTTTAGCATTTTCCACCTTCCTCCTTTCTTTGGCAGATCAATATCAGTATGGAGTATCCTCTAAGACCTCCACTTTTTGCACTGAGTCTACGCTGCCTATCCACTGGGGGAGACCATTATCAGAATGATGGATTGGAGTGGTACAATGAACTACGTGCTATGGAAGCAGAGGTGAGTAACTTAGGGCTCAACAAAAGTTAGTGTTACTACAATAAATTTCTATGCATAGCCATAATTTGCATTGTATGTTTTATAGAAAAATCCTTGACCCAACAGAACAAGAGTTAGAATATAAATAGAAGAAATATAGAGGAAACCATCTGATATATCAATCCTAGTAACGCTTATCTTGATTTATTTTCTTACTCTTAGGTCAATCTTCACATTCTAAAGATGCTACCAGTCGACCAGCAAAATTATGTATTGGCTCATCAAGTGCGCTGTCTTGCTATGTTGTTCGACCATTATTTGGATGATGCATCACCAACATCTGAAAGGACAAGTAGTACGACCTTGGTTGATGTTGGCTTGTGTAAGCCTGTCACCGGCAGCTTTCTGGCAAGATCATTTAGAGGAAGGGATCGCAGGAAGATGATCTCCTGGAAGGGCACGAAGTTCACTTTCAGCTGTTCCTAGTGGATGTAGATTCTTGGCTAGATTATTAGAGCGAGAGATTTAGGAACATCATCTATAAGATCAAATCCAATCCCAGTTGTGTTGTAGAAATGCTAATATTCTAGGTTTATTACTATGTGAGTCTCTATAGTTTTACTAAATTCGTAATTAAGTTTCTCTACTTTAAAAGCTTTCAATTGAGTCTTTACATTATTTTTAGTTTTGCAATTAGATTTTTTTCAGTGTAAAATATGTTAAGTTAATAGAATGTTTTTTTGCAAATTGAAAGAATCCACAATTAATTATCTAATTGTTGTAAAATAAAAGATATATATATATATAAAGATGTATAAATAGAATACTCTAGTATTAAAATAATTAGCTCAATAATAATTTATATATATATATAATAATATTATATGTTGTAATGTGTATATATATACAAAGATAGAAAGAAGTATTAAAAATAAAGAGAGAGAGAATTGTATATGTTTATTGTTACTATCTCAATATAATAAAGATGATTAATATTGATATTAATATTATATGTAAAGAGTAATAGAAAAGAGAATTTAGAATACTAATAAAATAAAAGAAGAGAAAGAATTGTAGAAGAAATATAAAGAGAAGAGTATTTGATTGCAACATAAAGAGAGAGTATTTGTTTATTATTGTGTGTGTATTAACAACGGAGGTTAACCTCCTATTTATAAGCATATGGGAGGAATGTTTTCAACCCATATTAATTTCATTCTCTATTGGTAACATGAAAACTGAGTCACTTGCATGGGCATCCATATCCTTTGTGTTTATCACAACACTCCCCCTTGGATGACCATTCAGGATTATTGCCTCGTTAAAACCTTACTAAAGAAAAACCCAGTGGGAAAAAACCTTAGTGAAGGAAAAAGAGTACAATATCCTTTAGTGATAGGGACTGCCTCATTAAAAACCTTGTCAAGAAAAATCCAATGGGAAAAAACCTGACCAAGGGAAAAAGAGTACAGTCTCCCCCTCTTGTCGACATCAGTTGATGTCTCGAAATCGGCGCATCCCAATCTCATGTACCAATCTTTCAAAGGAGGATTTTGGGAGCGACTTTGTAAATAAATCTGCCAGATTATCACTTGAGCGGATCTGTTGGATATCAATTGTCCCTTGATTTTGAAGATCATGAGTGAAGAAGAATTTGGGAGAAATATGCTTTGTTCTATCACCTTTGATGTAGCCGCCTTTAAGTTGAGCAATGCATGCTGTATTATCTTCAAACAGGACAGTTGGAGCTATCTTATGATCAATCAGTCCACATGATGACAGAATATATTGAATCAGACTCCTCAGCCAAAAACACTCGTGACTAGCTTCATGAATCGCCAGTATTTCAGCATGATTAGAGGAGGTTGCTGCTATCGTCTGTTTCGTGGACCTCCATGATATAGCTGGACCACCATATGTGAATAGGTATCCTGTTTGAGACCTCCCTTTATGTGGATCAGACAGGTATCCGACATCTGCATAGCCAACTAGTTGTGACTTGGATCCATAGGGATAAAACAATCCCATATCAACCGTTCCATGAAGATATCAAAAAATTTGTTTGATTCCACTCCAATGTCTTCTGGTTGGAGAGGAACTATACCTTGCTAGTAAATTCACCGCGAATGATATGTCAGGTCGCGTATTATTAGCAAGATACATTAGCGCTCCAATGGCACTAAGATATGGTACTTCAGGACCAAGGATATCTTCATTTTCTTCTTTAGGACGGAATTGATCATTTTTCACATCCAAAGATCTTACGATCATTGGTGTACTTAATGGATGTGACTTGTCCATATAAAATCTTTTCAAGATTCTTTCTGTGTATGTTGTTTGATGAATAAAGATCCCACCTTTTATATGCTCGATCTGCAGGCCGAGACAAAACTTAGTCTTTCCAAGATCTTTCATCTCAAACTCTTCTTTTAGAGTTTTTATAATTGTTGGAATCTCTTCAGGAGTCCCAATGATATTTAAATCATCAACGTACACAGCAATTATAATGAACCCAGATGTAGTTTTCTTTATGAAAACACATGGGCAGATATCATCATTCTTGAATCCGTTTTTGGCCAGATACTCAGTAAGACGATTATACCACATTCGTCCAGATTGCTTTAGACCATATAAAGATCTTTGTAATTTGACTGAGTATAACCCTTGCGAATATTCATTGGATGGTTTAGATATTTTTAGTCCTTCAGGGACTTTCATATAGATATCACGATCTAATGAGCCGTATAAATAGGCTGTTACCACATCCATTAAATGCATATGCAGTTTATGATATGCAGATAAGCTGACCAAATAACGCAATGTTATCGCATCCACTACAGGGGAATACGTTTCTTCATAATCTATACCGGGCCTTTGTGAAAAACCTTGTGCCACAAGTCGGGCTTTGTAGCGCACAACTTCATTTTTCTCATTTCGTTTTCTCACAAATACCCATTTGTATCCAACAGGTTTTACATCTTCTGGTGTACGGACTACAGGTCCAAAGACTTCACGTTTTGCAAGTGAGTCTAATTCAGCCTTCATGGCTGCTTCCCATTTTGGCCAATCATTTCTTTGTCGACATTCTTCAACTGATCTTGGCTCAAGATCCTTACTTTCATGCATGATATCTAATGCCACATTATATGCAAATATTTCATTGACAATTGTCTTATTTCGGTCCCATTTCTCTCCTGTAAAGACATAATTTATCGAGTTCTCGTCATTTTCACAATTTTCAGGTACCTGAACGTCTTCTGGCGTTATATCAGAATTTTGGACAACTGCCGGTGTCTTTACTATGTCTTTTTCAACAGGAATCGTATTTACCTCTTTTCTCTTTCGAGGATTTTTATCTTTGGAACCGACAGGCCTGCCACGCTTCTGGCGTGTATTTGCTTCCGTGGCTATTTGTCCTACTGGGACATCAATTCGAATTTGGGCATTTTCCGCCCTACCACGCTTCTGGCGTGAATTTGCTTCAGTGGCTACTTGTCCTACTGGGACGTCAATTCGAATTGAGGCATTTTTCGCTGGTATGTAAGATTTGGTTATCCTCTTTGTATCGGAAAATGCATCAGGCAATTCATTTGCTATTCTTTGCAAATGTATAATCTTTTGAACTTCTAGTTCACATTGCCCTGATCGAGGATCTAAATGCATCAACGATGATGCATTCCAATTAAGTTCCTTTTCAGGAAGCTTATTCTCTCCCCCTAATGTTGGAAATTTTGATTCATCAAAATGACAATCCGCAAACCAGGCTTTAAACACATCACCAGTTTGTATCTCAAGATACCTCACTATAGAGGGAGAATCATATCCAACATATATCCCCAATTTTCTTTGGGGTCCCATTTTGGTGCGATTAGGTGGTGCAATGGAAACATATATCGCACACCCAAATATTCTTAAATGGGAGACATTTGGCTGCTGGCCAAAAGCTAATAGCATAGGAGAGAACCGATGGTAACTCGTTGGCCTCAAACGAATAAGTGCTGCGGCATGTAAAATAGCATGCCCCCAAACCGAGGTTGGGAGATTTGTTCTCATAAGCAAAGGTCTAGCAATCAATTGGAGGCGTTTAATAAGTGATTCTGCTAACCCATTTTGTGTGTGAACATAAGCCACTGGATGTTCAACACTTATTCCATTAGCCATACAATAAGCATCAAAAGCTTGGGAAGTAAATTCACCAGCATTATCAAGACGAATTGCTTTGATTGGATTTTCTGGAAATTGTGCTTTTAATCGAATAATTTGAGCCAGTAATCTCGCAAACGCCAGATTGCGAGAAGATAATAAGCACACATGTGACCATCTCGAAGATGCGTCTATCAGGACCATAAAATATCTAAAAGATCCACATGGTGGATGAATAGGTCCACATATATCACCTTGAATCCTCTCTAGGAATTCAGGGGACTCAAATCCAATCTTTACTGGTGATGGCCTTAAAATTAACTTCCCTTGAGAACATGCAGCACAACAAAATTCACTAGTTTTAAGAATCTTCTGGTCCTTTAGTGAATGTCCATGAGAGTTTTCAATAATTCTTCTCATCATGGTTGTTCCCGGATGACCCAATCGGTCGTGCCAAGTTATGAACTCATTTGAGTTAGTAAACTTCTGGTTTATAATGGCATGTGATTCAATTGCACTAATCTTGGTATAATACAACCCAGATGAAAGTGATGGTAATTTTTCTAATATAACTTTCTTATTTGAATCATGAGTTGTGATACATAAATACTCATGATTTCCCTCATTCATCGTCTCAACATGATATCCATTTCGGCGAATATCTTTGAAACTCAACAAGTTCCTCAGAGACTTGGTAGATAATAGTGCATTATTTATTATAAATTTTGTTCCTCCAGGAAACAAAATTATAGCTCTTCCGGAGCCTTCTATCACATTGCCTGAGCCAATAATAGTATTAACATATTCCTCTTTTGGCACAAGATGGGTAAAATATATATCACTTTTGAGAATAGTGTGCGAACTTGCACTATCCGCAAGGCATACATCTTCATTACATATCCTTGCCATTCTCTTCAAAAACAAATAATAATAAAATGAGTAGTATGCACAGATAAATTGAATACTTGATCAGAATTATTTTTCTAAGAAATACTGTACATAAAATAATGTCATATACTAAAATTTTATTTTAAAATTTGACACATTTAATAATTTCAAAATTCATAAACATTAATATTTCATTATTTATGTACATCACATTTGAAACTTAAATACATAAAAAATAAAACTTAATAATAAATTTTTTTTACATTATTTATTTACATAGATACTTCACAATTCCACATATTAAACTATTCCATCATTGATCAAATGACCAATATTTCCTTCAGAATCCTCAAAGAAATCAGATACATCATAATGAGTGGTGGAGTTCTCAGCATCATTTGAAACAAAATTTGTTTCCTTTCCTTTGTCGTTCTTTTTCAAAGATGCCTGGTAAAGATCAACTAGGTGCCTTGGGGTAGGACAGGTACGTGACCAATGGCCCTTTCCACCACAGCGGAAACACTTCTCCTCGGTTGATTTATTCTGCCCGATATTCCTTTCTTTATCCCACTTCTGGTGAGATCCTCTCTTTTGAACATAATTCTTTTTCCTTCCATAATTTTTCTTATTATTAAAACCTTGTCATTTACCTCTTCTGGGGTAATTTGCCACATTTACTTCAGGAAATGGGGCAGCGCCAGCTGGGCGCACTTTGTGATTTTTCAATAACAACTCATTGTTGCGTTCAGCAACAAGAAGGCAAGAAATTAATTCAGAATATTTTTTAAACCCTTTCTCTTGATACTGCTGCTGCAGGAGCACATTCGAGGCATGGAAGGTTGAGAAAGTTTTCTCCAACATATCATGATCAGTTATTTTTTTCTCACACAATTTCATTCGTGAGGTGATTCGAAACATTGCAGAATTATATTCATTTATAGATTTAAAATCTTGTAAACGCAAATGCGTCCATTCATATCGGGCTTGAGGAAGTATCACCGTTTTCTGATGATTATACCTTTCTTCAAGATCTTTCCAAAGATCTGCAGGATCTTTTAATGTAAGATATTCATTTTTCAATCCTTCGTCAAGATGACGACGAAGGAAAATCATGGCTTTAGCTTTATCCTTCTGGGATGCATTATTTTCAGCCTTAATGGTATCTCCAAGATCCATTGAATCAAGATGGATTTCAGCATCTAGTATCCATGATAAATAATTGTTTCCAGATATATCAAGAGCATTGAATTCAAGATGAGAGAGTTTCGACATAATGAAAATTTGTTACCTGAGTCTTTCTAGGAATTTGATCAGAGTCTCGTGCTGATAACGTGTTGTAAAATAAAAGATATATATATATATATATATATATATATATATATATATATATATAAAGATGTATAAATAGAAGACTCTAGTATTAAAATAATTAGCTCAATAATAATTTATATATATAATAATATTATATGTTGTAATGTGTATATATATACAAAGATAGAAAGAAGTATTAAAAATAAAGAGAGAGAGAATTGCATATGTTTATTGTTACTATCTCAATATAATAAAGATGATTAATATTGATATTAATATTATATGTAAAGAGTAATAGAAAAGAGAATTTAGAATACTGATAAAATAAAAGAAGAGAAAGAATTGTAGAAGAAATATAAAGAGAAGAGTATTTGATTGCAACATAAAGAGAGAGTATTTGTTTATTATTGTGTGTGTATTAACAACGGAGGTTAACCTCCTATTTATAAGCATATGGGAGGAATGTTTTCAACCCATATTAATTTCATTCTCTATTGGTAACATGAAAGCTGAGTCACTTGCATGGGTATCCATATCCTTTGTGTTTATCACAACACTAATTAGATTTTTGGTTATATATTTGAGGTAATGACCAAATCAGTACCCGAAAGATTCAAACGCTGACATTTTGGTACCTCACTATTGTTATTGACAAAATGGTCCTTAAAAGATTTTAAAATTTGACAAGCGTATCCATGAGTTCACTGGAGCACATTTCCGGCAAGCACAGTGCTGACATGGCCACTGCGTTTTGATAACATGGCAAATACCCCCCAAACCCTAATTCTTCTCTTTCTCCTTTCCCCTCCCCAACGCACTCCCCCTTTCCCCTTCCTGAATGCATTCTCCCCCCTCCCCAACCCTAATCCTTCCCTCCCCCTCTCTAACCCTAATTCTTCTCCTTCCCCCTCCCCAACGCACTCTCCCCTTCCCCTTCCTGAATGCATTCTCCCCCCTCCCCAACCCTAATTCTTCCCTCCCCCTCTCTAACCCTAATTCCCCATCTCCAACGCACTTCCCCCCTCCTCAATCCAAAATCCCCTTTCTAAACCCTAATCCCCTTCCCTTGCCTCTTTGAATTCTAATCCCCTTCCCAACACAGTGTCTCACACTCTCAATTCACTTTCCCCCAAAACAGCAGTAGAGCTCAACCTTCTCAATCTTACAGAGCCAGTGTCATTTTCCCCAAAATAGCAGTAGAGCTCAACCTTCTCAGTCTTACAGAGCCAGTGTCATCGACACCGCACTGTCGCCATCTCGTTGTTGGGTCTTCTGCGTCCGCCAGTGTCTCCTTTGTACCATTGCGTTGTTTGAACGCCTTCACCGCTATCGCCTTCACTGCTTGTATATGCTTGCTGCTAGCTCCCAGTCGTTGCCATACCTCCTCTGTCTGGGTTTCATCTTGGCTCTATCGTGTCTTGCCCCCTTTGTGTCTGGTGTTGGTGTTCTTCTTCTATTCTTGCTTTGGTGGTGTCTGTATTAAGTTTTATTTTATTTTATTTTGATTATTGTATATGAATTTGTTTCTGAATTTTATTGTGATTAATCTTTTTGAATGATAATTTAACCTAAAAATTTGAGACAATTCATGATTTGGGGCAACTCTGTTGATGTTGAGGTTGTTGTTGCTGTGAATGGTGGTGTTGAGGGAGGGAGAGGGAAGTGTGCGTTGGGGAAGGGGGAGTGGTGGAGAGAGAGAGTGGTAGAGGTTGTTGTTGCTGCTGATGTTAAAGTTGTTGTTGCTGTGAATGGTGGTGTTGAGGGAGGAAGGGAAAGTGTACGTTGGGGAGGGGCTTGTGATGCGGCAGGGACTGCGATTAGGGAGAAGTGTGCGTTGGGGATGGGGGCTGCGATAGGGAGGGAGAGGGAAGGGGAGGGAGTGTGTGTTGGAGAGGGAACTTTAGGGGTGGTTTGCCAAGTCACCAAAACACGGTGGCCACATCAGCACTGTGCTTGCCGGAAATGTGCTCCGTTGAACTCGTGGGTACGCTTGTCAAATTTTAAAACCTTTTAAGGATCATTTTGTCAATAACAATAATGAGGTACCAAAATGTCAGCATTTGAATCTTTCAAATACTGATTTGATCATTACCTCTATATATTTTTTAAGAGAAATATTCTGTTAAATATATTTTTTAAGAGAAATATTCTGTTAATTTTAACTTTTTTATATGAGAAATATGAAATATCTAATTATAAAATTAAAAATAATGTCAAAATTCAGATAAAATTTTTTTAAAATATAAAAACTTAATTATAAATTTAATGAAATTATAGGAATTGATAGGATAATTAAGCCAATATTTTACTTATGTAATGTCATTCAGGCTATCATAGTACCATGAGACATCATTGTAACTGTAAGAAAAAAGTTTCTGGTCCTCCCTCCATATTTCCGCTGTTCATCCTTGTTCTGATTGAGTGGCAAATGGCGAGCAACTACAGCTTCACGGATTTCAATTCTGCCACCAGGACTAATATTCGATTGTATTCTCCTGAGCTCTATTGGACAGTGGCTGCTATATTTTTTATTGGTTTTACCTTGCCATATCCAATCATAATTTGAGATACCCTGAAAAAGGTGAGAATTCTCTGTTGAGATTTGAGAAACTTTGCATCGTCAACTGTACTGATGAGTTATACTGAAAGTGATGTGATGATATTCTTCAATATGAAGACATCTGGTCATTGAATGTCCGATTAGACGATGATAAATAAAATGAGCCTTTCACTTTAGGGGATAAACTATAAAGTTTAGAATGGGCGCTCTTACAAGTTACAACTATATTGAACACCAAAACCCAGATCCTTATAATAGTCCGAAAACGAGAAAGGCATATATTGAATACAAACGCTTCAATCTCTCACCGAATCAAATTCGGATTCTACTGAACAATGGCGCGTAAAAGGAAAAGAAAATAAAAATTATGTAACCAACGATGGCATGAAATTGGACGCATGCTGAAACATATTCTGATGGTATTGTGCTCAACCTCCCTAACTGGGCATGATGTTTAATAAGAGAAACAATAGATCATGCTTTTCAAGTGCTAATCTAAATCTACAAGAGACTCAATCTACAACACAATTTTTATATTTTATATACATAGATTTCAACTGTGAGATCATAATCCAATCTTTCACTCTACCATGGACCAGTTTGTGTTCGTCTTAAGCATCTTCTCTTGCCGTTTTGTTGCAAATTCATCATTTCCATAACCTGTGAAATTGCCAGATGTAGCAGTTAATTACGGTGATGGCGTCAATTTAACCAACATAAATCACCTGGGATGAGACTTAAAAATTCTATCTTTGACAAATAAAATAGTATGGCTACTCACATAATGATGTATTCATGTAAAAATAATAGACAAGATGTGAACACGTATATCCTACGGCAGTTTAGTCATTTAATAATTCTTGATTATCATGTAAGTCTTCACCTCCAAAAATTGCAACGATAATGTCTCTCTGCCTTTTCCACCGTTTCATGTGATATTAACATAGGAATAAGATAAATAATTAGATGATTATCCCTGCTACCTTTACCTAAAAGGATAATCAAATAAATTCAACTACTATCCAGGAAATAATTATATGAGTGCACAAACATGTCATGACAGAAAGCTCAGAGAGGAATAAGCCATCCTTTCAGAAAATATATAAAATTATAATTTTAATTAATTAAAATTAAATTAAAATAGTGAATTCCTCCTATTTTTTTGTAAAGATGAAGAAACAAATTCGATTTTCTCTATTCTACTATTTACTACGGCGACGCGAACCAATTTTGGGTATAAGTTTTGCCATATCTTATTATCTTTTTATTATTGGACCACCTGTATCTACATGCATTAAGATCCCGATTCATGGATCTCTCGGTTCGAGAAATCAAAATAAGAGGATCGAACCACATGAATATTTGACCATAGTAGGTATTCAAGAATCAGTACATGAAATTTTAATGAATTTGAAAGAAATAGTATTGAGAAGTAATCTGTATGGGACTCGAGACGCATCTATTTGTATCAAGGGTCCCGGATATGTAACTGCTCAAGACATCATTTTACCACCTTCTGTGGAAATTGTTTTATATATTGATCAAATAACAAATGAATCAAAACACTTAAACGATGGGATGACATAATTAATAGAAGAATCAAAATCAGGTGTTAGTTTAGAGCAGTTATTTCATCATATTTTGTTTGCACCAAATCCACTTTCTTATTCAGCATACTTTGTTAATGACAATAAACAAGTACACCAGATAGCATATATGCTGATTGACATAGCTTGGCCAGTCTATCTAGATAGTTAAATCCACAATGCATGATATCTTGACTCACTAGCCCTTATTTAGTGTTTTTTTTTTTGGTGTAAGCCCCTTATTGAGTTATGTCATTACAATTACATGAAATGAAAAAAAAAATCAGAAACTTGGGGAAAGGAGAGAGAATAATCCAATATAAGAAAGAAAAAACCAGAGATTAACTTACTTGATTTTTCTGAATTTCCATGATTTCTTCCTGCAGTATCCAAATAATAATCGATCAGGTGATATTCCAACATAACAAACATAATCCCTAAATTTATGTGCATATGCATTCCCGCATCTAAATCTAATAACGGACAAATTTTAATAGCGAAAATTACCTGCTTTTTCTGAAGTTCTTGGTTCTCCTCTTTCAACTTCTGAACTTCTGCTTCTAATTCCATGGTATAAGCCTAAAATAAGTGAAAATAAAAATGAGAATATGAACTTACAGCAGCTATCTCTAAGATTTTCGGCCATGCTGGCTCCCTTACCACATTATATGGTCCCACTCAAATCTACTTACAAGTGAAACCACATTTACTTAAGATATATATATGTGCTCTCATGGATTTCATTATAATGCAACTGTTACTTTATTCACTGAATCGACTATTCCATACTACCTTGTAAATAACCTGGAATTCTTACACCTTCTCATGACTTCTCAAAATCTTTCACCTTTCTTCATGTCTATCACATTACCATTCTTCTGCTTATCTTTCATGGGACATATATACAGCATGTTCATAGAGAATGAAAGCAGAATGTCAAATTCTTGGCAGTATTACTATTGGGTCATGCTACTAAGCTAGAAATTATCCCTGGTCAGCCACTCGTATAAAAATTAGGTAGTAGTTTCATAGTTACATTATTTTTGTCAAACTATATTTCTATCTTTTTAATCAAATTTCATAAATAATATAATCAACCTAGATTCACGTTTATAATAGAATACAAATAAAAGTAAAAAAAAGCCTTTTTTTTTTCTCTATTTCTGAAAGCTTTGATTTAATGATTAATTACTCTATTAAAAAATATGTATAAAACATATATAATATAGGAAACATTTCAAGTACACCGGGAGTACCGATACTCCAGTTGTTTTAACCGTTGATCTAAATTATAAAAAATATATATAATATATATTAATTGAAATTAACCGTTAAAATAACTGGTGCACCGGTACTCCCCGGTGCACTTGAAATGTTTCCTATAATATATACATACATATACATGATAACTGATTTGGTGGCTCATTTCAGACCTTAATAGATAGTTTTTTTTTACAATTACTATTACACTATAAGAAAAGCAATTAACACGGTGCAAAACTTCATCACATGTATATTAAAGAAGATGATTCCATATATCACTAAACCCTAGCATATCAAATTATCTATATGTTATTGATTGAGGTTTCTGCAACTCTTATTTTGTTATGGTTACTAGCAGGTAGTCAGTTCTTGTAGCAACAGTAGGTGAAGCCCAGGAGGTTGGGGGCTAAAAAGTGAACTTGAATGAGGAAAGGCAAATAGTTGTAAATGACTAAATCCAGGATAAGAATGATAATCACACGGCACCGAAGAGGTATGAAAACAATAGCTTACCTGCTTTCGAGCGCGGGACCTAGCTGCCGACTCTCTGTTCTTGATCATTCTCCTCTGCCTCCTCTCAATGACCTTCTCAACTGCTCCACCGCTCTTCCGGCCCCTGAGGCCACCGTTAAATACATAAGGCACGGGAGAAACCGAAGAAGTATCTCCATTGCTCTTTGCCATCTTATCATTGGAAATCTGGCTAGCCGGCGAGCCAGTAGCAACATGAACAGGCCCAGGTGACAAACCAACCATCCCCATCCCTCCTCCTCCACCTTGCACAAGAGGCATAGCATAGCTCATAGGAGCTTGTTTGGGGAATATCTGAGGCTGATGCTGATGAGGGGACTGTGAATTCTGCATCTGCATCTGCTGATTGGAAGACCTAACCCCATTAACATTCACAGGCAAATTTGTTCTTGGCTGAAGACCAACCAGAGGATCATTGTTGTTCACACCAACACTATCACCCATCAACCCCGGTACCTTGTTCAATTGCTGAAACCCTACTCCTAAACCGCCACTATTCCCTCCACCACGAGACAAATCAACAAAAACGCTGTCGTTTGCTTTCCCAGCAGCTGCCAATTGCGCGTCTTCTCTAACAACACCTGCTCTCACCAAGAACTCCTCCAGCGTGATCTCTTTCAACGTCGGCTGCCGCTGCGTCGTCTGCGCGGGATTCGGCCCGCCTCCGCCGCCACCGGTCGACCCCCCGCCGTACTCCTTCGAAATGTCTTTCCAGACCTCGTCCACTGTCTTCTGACTCAGGGTTCGCGGGAGTGTCAAGGATCCCTGCCTCTGCAAATTGTTGATGCCGGCACCGCCGAAGCCTGCGGAGCCCGGTTCTCCGCCGACACCCGTGGCAGACGCCATAGTTTGAACCTCTTCGGCGGTCCATATGTTCTTGAGAAGTTCATCCATGTTCATGGAGCCGAAGTCCTTTCCCGAACCTCCCATGGTGTTCATGAACTCATCGAACGTCAGATTGTACACGGAAGGTTGCCGTGTCAGGGGGAAATTCCCCGGCGGTCTCCCACCAGCATCTCCGCTTCCTCCGGCAGCAGGGCCAGGATCGTTGCCGAAATTCTTGAAGTTCATGTTTGCCTATTGTTTGACGGCGATTCAATGAAAGCTGAAGAAAACAAGAATCAGAAAATTTATTCAATACCAAGGAGCTCAAATCTGCCAACCCTCTAGTCTTTAATAATCCGAATAAGCTGACAAAAACTGATTTGTAATTATCTACAAAGAAACAATTATTCACTGTAGACCCAGAACCAAGTTATTTACGCTGAGGCTAAAGGAATCAGAGTAGAATTAATTAAAAAAAAAAAAAGAAAAGAAGATAAGACCCTAAAACAGTGGAAGAGAGAGAAATAAAATTAAAAGTAAAAAGTTGAATGTAACGAGTGTATCAAAAACTGACATTTTTGTTGTCCTAATCCTAGTTAACACTAATTAGCTAAGGTGCAGCAAAAAACTCTGATTAGGGTAGTGTATGCAACAATATGCTAATACTGATAAACACGTTCAACTAAGTAGTTCCGATTAGAGCTGGCGTTCACACTGAGGGCAAGACTGAAAAATTTACATTTCTAGTTATTTTACCGTAAGAAAGTGGAAGAACAATGAATAAAAAGAAAGACAAGAGTATAGTGCATTTTACCTGTAGTATTTAATTTTTGTATTAATTTTAGGGGGTATTCCTGATCTGGTAATGTTTTGGGGGAAGAAAAGGAGGGGTTGGTTGGCTGCGTAAGAGAGGCGTGGTGGATGTGCCAAGTGTCCAATGTCGTCTGTTCACACTTCTTTTTCGTTTTCGCTTTTCAGTTTTCAGGACACCACTCGCCTCAAAACACACACTCTCTCACACCTTCCTTCGCATCAAAATTTGTGTGCTCCTTTCACAAACCACTACCACTACTACTCTAATACTACTATTTCTTTCGCTATTTATTTATTTGCTTTATTTTATTTTTCTATTGTTTTAAAAGTTCTGGGAACACACTCATTAATTTCTAAATATTATTGTAAAGTTGGCATCATATCTTAATCTTATTATTTTTACAAATAATGAAAACGACTAATTGTTGTTTTTCAGCTTTGGTTCGGTAAACCAATGCTATGGAAGTCAAATCAAGCACGCCTGTCTCTGTGAAGTTTTTACTTTTTACTAACATAAAATAAAAAGAAAATTTTATTCTTCACCACTAAAAAATAATAAAATAACATATTTTTTTATATTTATAAAATATATAATTTTTATAATTTTTAAATTTTTAAAATTTTTTAATTTTTTTAATTTTTTATGCTAACTATCATTAAATTTATCTATTTAAAAAAATTATTTTTTACAAAAATATCGTTTAACAAATTATTTTCTCGAAGTCATCAGATATCCTCCGATAAGTAACATAATATAGCATCTGGCGTATTGTCGGAGGGTCTTCGGGGACATCTGGCGGATACGATCCCACAACCACACAAGCTTCAGCGTGAAGAATTCCTTCTATGCGCAGCCTGTTGTGCCGCCACCAGAGGCCTGGCACCCAACAGCTGCTCCACAATAACCCACGTCTCTGTTCCGTGCCACCTACCGAAGTCACGAAGGCACCCCAACGGGTTTAGCGTGTGCGTGTAGGCCTAGGTGGTACGCCACGTCCTGTAGGGTGATGGTGACCTCATCCCATAGGAGATAAAACGTGTGCGTCTACGGACGCCAACGCTCCACAAGTGCCGAAATTAGGAATTGTCAAAAGTGAAGTCTCTGAGGGGTACCGTGTTGCCGAATCCGGCCTCAGCCAAATACGGGACGATGGCATCGGGTGGAAGAAGGGTATGACTCACTCGTCGAGGCAATAGAAGGCGAGGCCTCTGAAAAATTATAAAAATAAATTCAGCCTTATAAAGGGATGATTATAAATTTTTGCTTTACTGAATTCTTACCTTTTTTTTTTTTTTAGTAATTAGATTAGCTTAACATGATACACAACACATTAGACGTTAAGCAAATATTTCTATCTAAACTATAACTACTTCTATTTAACTACATACTTCCATGTTTCTAATCTACACATGTCTCTAAATTACATATGTCAGTAAGCAAATTCTAATTAAAACGTTATAAATACTAACAATCTAGAACAAGAAAAACAGAATTCTGAACCAATAATTAAGTCATAACATCTTTGCACAAGCAAATAGAGTTCTAAATCCCTCCTAGAGAACTACCCCTAAACCATTTAACTACGTACTTGTTACTACAAAACTACCCTAACAATGGCCACATACTTAGATTAAACAAACAAAACGCAACTAACCTCGAAATCGACCGCCCCGGTGTAATGCGACGTCTTGTTCAGCCTGTTGATGTCTCCGTCATTTTCTGCCTGGCGCGCCATCACCGTATCAGTCTAAAATAGGGTAGAAAAAAGTTAAAAGAGGGGAGAAAGAGGTTGACTAAGTCAAAATAGGACCCGAAACAATGCTGTAAACAACTTATATTTATAGACACAGACAAACTTTATCTCGTTTACAATATAAACGAGATATATACATGGCAGCTGACGTGTCTTATCTCATTTATACTGTAAACGAGATACACGCAATACCATCTCGTTTACAGATAAGACACAAAAATTTAAAACTATAAATAATTTTAAATTATTGATTTTGGTAATTATCATATTTATTTTATTTATAAAAATAAAAAATTTCTATCACTTTATAGTGTTGCTAACATTGAGATAAATAATGTTAAAAATAATTGATTATATTAAATATATATTAAAATATAAAATATATATTAAAAATAAATTAAAATATAAATATATAATAATTAATTTTAGTGTGTAAATAATATTTTTATAAAAAATATATTAAAATAATCGCATACAGGAAAAATAACAGAGATTCATCAAATGTTTTTGTTTCAATCATGATTAAAATATGATTTGGAAGTAATGAAAAATATAAGGTGAATTATATGATAAAAATGTAAGTTTAAATATTTTTTTTTTAATGTGATAAAAGAGAGATTGAAAATACTAAAATTTACATTTTGAATATTAATAAAATAATAAAAAATAATTATAAAAAGAATTTAATTCTTTCTTTATATAACTTCAATATGTATAATAGAGTGTTCAAAATATAATATTAGGAGAAGGAGCGATAATGGAAAGTAGGAGACTGCCGACTTGGAGACGTGTACCAATGATAAAAGATGATATGGTTTGATGTGACAGCAGCCAATGATATTCTGCTTTCTGGAAGAATCAGAGCCGTACACGTTTTCTGTTAAAGGAATGGTCAGCGGTTCCTCCTTCATGAATTAAATAGTGTCTTCCCCACTCAAAATATAAAAAGAAAAAAGAATAACAGAAAAGTTGGGTAACTATAGGCAAAGGGCCGTAAGGGTGAGGTTATGCACATGTTGGTCCAAAAGCCCATGTCTACCCCCTTTGCTGCACGTGACACCTTCTTTTTTCATTTTATTTTATTTTTTAAATAAAAACATATAAAAGCCTAACGTATGAGTAGGGAGTACCGGAGTACCTAGTCATTGGAAGAATTTCACATATACGAGTGTGTTATAAAATAACTAAATAAATAAGAAATAAGTAATAAGAATAAAAATATAAAGAGAGAGAAAAAAGTATTGTAATATAAAAAAGAGAGAGAGTTGTTTATTACTTGTGTATATGATTTCAAATTATATCCTATTTATACATGTATGAAGGGTTTAGTTTTCAACTTTTATTTAATGAGATTATCTTGATAACATAATCATTTTATCATGGAAAATGTTGAACCGTTCAATGGACATCCACATTTGTTCTTATCATAACACTCCCACTTGGATGTCCATTTAGGATTATTGTCTCGTTAAAACCTTACTAAAGAAAAACTCAGTGGAAAAAAAAACTTTAATGAAGGAAAAAGAGTACAATATCCTTTGGTGATGGGAACTGCCTCATTAAAAACCTTGTCAAGAAAATCCCAATGGCAAAAAACCTGACCAAGGAAAAAAGAGTACAGTCTCCCCCTCTTGTCGACATCAGTTAATGTCTCGCACATCCCAATCTCATGTACCAATCTTTCAAAGGAGGATTTTGGAAGTGACTTTATAAACAAATCTGCCAGATTGTCACTTGAGCGGATCTGTTGGACATCGATTGTCCCGTGATTTTGAAGATTATGAGTGAAGAAGAATTTGGGAGAAATATGCTTTGTTCTATCACCTTTGATATATCTGCCTTTAAGTTGAGCAATACATGCTGTATTATCTTCAAACAGGACAGTTGGAGCTATGTTATGGTCAATCAATCCACATGATGACAGAATATATTAAACCAGGCTCCTCAGCCAAAAACACTCGCGACTAGCTTCATGAATTGCTAGTATTTCAGCATGATTAGAGGAGGTTGCTGCTATCATCTGTTTCGTGGATCTCCATGATATAGCTGTACCACCATATGTGAACAAGTATCCTGTTTGAGATCTCCCTTTATGTGGATCAGACAAGTATCCGGCATCTGCATAACCAACTAGTTGTAACTTGGATCCATAGGGATAAAACAATCCCATATCAACCGTTCCATGAAGATATCGAAAGATTTGTTTGACTCCACTCCAATGTCTTCTGGTTGGAGAGGAACTATATCTTACTAGTAAATTCACCGCAAATGATATGTCAGGTCGCGTATTATTAGCAAGATACATTAGCGCTCCAATGACACTAAGATATGGTACTTCAGGACTAAGAATATCTTCATTCTCTTCTTTAGGACGGAATTGATCATTTTCCACATCTAAAGATCTTACAATCATTAGAGTACTTAATGGATGCGACTTATCCATATAAAATCTATTTAAGATCTTTTCTGTGTATGCTCGATCTGCAGGCCGAGACAAAATTTAGTCTTTTCAAGATCTTTCATCTCAAACTCTTCTTTTAGAGTTTTTATAATTGTTGGAATCTCTTCCGGAGTTCCAATGATATTTAAATCATCAACGTACACAGCAATTATAATGAATCCAGATGCAGTTTTTTTTATGAAAACACACGGACATATATCATCATTCTTGAATCCATTCTTGGCCAAATACTCAGTAAGACGATTATATCACATTCGTCCAGATTGCTTTAGACCATATAAAGATCTTTGCAATTTGACTAAGTATAACCCTTGTGAATATTCATTGGATGATTTAGATATTTTTAGTCCTTCAAGAACTTTCATATAGATATCCCGATCTAATGAGCCGTATAAACAGGCTGTTACCACATCCATTAGGTGCATATGCAGTTTATGATATGCAGATAAACTGACCAAATAACGCAATGTTACTACATCCACTACAGGGGAATATGTTTCTTCATAATCTATACCAGGCCTTTGTGAAAAACCTTGTGCCACAAGTCGGGCTTTGTAGCGCATAACTTCATTTTTCTCATTTCGTTTTCTCACAAATACCCATCGGTATCCAACAGATTTTACATCTTCTGGTGTACGGACTACAGGTCCAAAGACTTCACGTTTTGCAAGTGAGTCTAATTCAGCTTTCATGGCTTCTTTCCATTTTGGCCAATCATTCATTTCTTGACATTCTTCGACTGATCTTGGCTCAAGATCTTTACTTTCATGCATGATATTTAATGCCACATTATATGCAAATATTTCATTGACAATTGTCTTATTTCGGTCTCATTTCTCTCCTGTATAGACATAATTTATCAAGAGCTCGTCATTTTCACAATTTTTAGGTACCTGAACATCTTCTGGCGTTAAAATTATATCAGAATTTTGGACAACTGCAGGTGTCTCTACTATGTCTTTTCCAACAGGAATAGTATTTACCTCTTTTCGCTTTCGAAGTTTTTGTCTTTGGAACCAACAGGTCTGCCACGCTTCTGGCGTGTATTTGCTTCGGTGGTAATTTGTCCAACTGGGACATCAATTCGAATTGGGACATTTTCCACTGGTATATAAGATTTGGTTATCCTCTTTGTATCGGAAAATGCATCAGGCAATTCATTTGTTATTCTTTGCAAATGTATAATCTTTTGAACTTTTAGTTCACATTGCTCTGATCGAGGATCTAAATGCATCAAGGATGATGCATTCCAATTAAGTTTCTTTTCAGGAAGCTTATTCTCTCCCCCTAATGTTAGAAATTTTAATTCATCAAAATGACAATCCACAAACCGAGCTTTAAATATATTTCCGATTTGTATCTCAAGATACCTCACTATAGAGGGAGAATCATATCCAACATATATCCCTAATTTTCTTTGAGGTCCCATTTTGGTGCGAGTAGGTGGTGCAATGAGAACATATATCGCACACCCAAATATTCTTAAATGAGAAACATTTGGCTGCTGGCCAAAAGCTAATTGCATAGGAGAGAACTGATGGTAACTCGTTGGCCTCAATCGAGTAAGTGCTGCGGCATGTAAAATAGCATGCCCCCAAACCGAAGTTGGGAGATTTGTTCTCATAAGTAAGGGTCTAGCAATTAATTGGAGGCGCTTAATAAGTGATTCTGCTAACCCATTTTGTGTGTGAACATGAGCTACTGGATGTTCAACACTTATTTCATTAGCCATACAATAAGCATCAAAAGCTTGGGAAGTAAATTCACCAACATTATCAAGACGAATTGCTTTGATTGGATTTTCTGGAAATTATGCTTTTAATCGAATAATTTGAGCCAGTAATCTCGCAAACGCCAGGTTGCGAGAAGACAATAAGCACACATGTGACCATCTCGGAGATGCGTCTATTAGGACCATAAAATATCTAAAAGATCCACATGGTGGATGAATAGGTCCACATATATCACCTTGAATCCTCTCTAGGAATTCAGGGGACTCAAATCCAATCTTTACTGGTGATGGCCTTAAAATTAACTTCCCTTGAGAACATGCAACACAACAAAATTCACTAGTTTTAAGAATCTTCTGGTTCTTTAGTGAATGTCCATGAGAGTTTTCAATAATTCTCCTCATCATAGTTGTTCCTGGATGACCCAATCTATCATGCCAAGTTATGAATTCATTTGGGCTAGTAAACTTCTGGTTTACAATGGCATGTGATTCAATTGCACTAATTTTAGTATAATACAACCCAGACAAAAGTGAGCGTAATTTTTCTAATATAACTTTCTTATTTGAATCATGAGTTGTGATACATAAATACTCATGATTTCTCTCATTCATTGTTTCAGCATGATATCCATTTCGACAAATATCTTTGAAACTCAACAAGTTCGTCAGGGACTTGGTAGATAATAGTGCATTATTTATTATAAATTTTGTTCCTCCAGGAAACAAAATTATAGCTCTTCCGGAGTCTTCTATCACATTGTCCGAGCCAATAATAGTATTAACATATTCATCTTTTGGCACAAGATGGGTAAAATATATATTACTTTTAAGAATAGTGTGTGAACTTACACTATCCGCAAGACAAATATCTTCAGAATATGTCCTTGCCATTTTTTTCAAAGACAAATAATAATAATAATAATAATAATAATAATAATAATAATAATAATAATAATAATAATAATAATAATAATAATAATAATAATAATAATAAAATGAGTAAAAGTACATTCACAATAAAATTATTCACATGAATACTTAACAAACACATATATTAAACTATTCCATCATTGATCAAATAGCCAATATTTCCTTCAGGATCCTCAAAGAAATTAGATACATCATAATGAGTTGTGGAATTTTCATAATTTGAAACAAAATTTGTTTCCTTTTCTTTGTCATCCTTTTTCAATGATGCTTGATAAAGATCAACTAGGTGCCTTGGGGTACGACAGGTACGTGACCAATGGCCCTTTCCACTACAACGGAAGCATTTATCCTCAATTGATTTAATTTACCCATTGTTTCTTTCTTTATCCCACTTCTGGTGAGATCCTTTCTTGTGAACATAATTCATTTTTCTTCCATAATTTTTCTTATTATTAAAACATTGCCATTTACCTCTTCTGGGGTTATAATTTGCCACATTTGCTTCAGAAAATGGGGCGGCGCCAGTTGGACGCGCTTCATGATTTTTTAAGAGTAACTTATTGTTGCGCTCAACAACAAGAAGGCAAGAAATTAGCTCAAAATATTTTAAAATCCTTTTTCTCGATACTGCTGCTGCAAGAGCACATTCGAGGCATGGAAGGTTGAGAAAGTTTTCTCTAACATATCGGGCTTGAGGAAATATCACATGATTGTACCTTTCTTCAAGGTCTTTCCACGGATCTCCAGGATCTTTTAATGTGAGATATTCATTTTTCAATCATACGTCAAAATGACGACGAAAGAAAATCATGGCTTTGGCTTTATCTTTATGGGATGTATTATTTTCAGCCTTAATGGTATCTTCAAGATCCATTGAATCAAGATGGATTTTAGCATATAGTATCCATGATAAATAATTATTTTCAGATATATCAAAAGCATTAAATTCAAGATGAAAGAGTTTTGACATAATTAATAAAAAAATTTTACCTGTAGTTTTCCTAAAATATCGTTAGAGCTTCGTACTGATAACGTATTATAAAATAACTAAATAAATAAGGAAGAGGTAACAAGAATAAAAATATAAAAAGAGAGAGAAGTATTGCAACATAAAAAAGAGAAAGAGAGTTATTTATTGCTTGTGTATATGGCTTCAGATCATATCCTATTTATGGGAAAGTATGAAGGATTTATTTTTTAACCTTCGTTTAATAAGATTCTCTTGATAACATAATCATTTTATCGTAAAAAATGTTGAACCATTCAATGGACATCAACATTTATTCTTATCATAACAGAATGTACTTTAGTGGTACACTGCTGTTCCAATATTTTTTGAGCGTTAAAATTTATAATAAATTATTTGGAAGGTTGGGATCTTGGAGAGAATTTACAGGTGGACATTTCTTTTAGTAAAGTATAGTGAAGAAGAAATTCATTGTTCCGTTAGCCTACTGAGAAGAGAGAATAAAAATATGGTGATGGGTCTTGTGTGGCTAGGACTTTAGCTGGCTTGTGGGAGTTGCAAGTTGCAATGCAACTATGAACTCGCTTTACGCGAGCTAGTCAGTTAAATTTATTTTACTTGTTTACTACATATTATAGTCCAAAAAAGAGCTTTTAAAAAATTATATATATATATATATATATATATATATATATATATATATATATATATTACGTATATACTAAAATTAGTATATAAAATACATATTAAAATATAAATACACATTAAAAATAAATTAAACTACGTATGTATTTATATATAAATATATTGATAATTGAATTTAGTGTACAAATAACATTTTTAGTTAGATTTATAGTTAAACTACGTGCAAAATTTAATAAAATTGACCATCATCATCGAGACATTTATGGAGAAAACATAATATTTAAATTATACTTATTGTGATATCGCATGTATAACAATACTATTAGTTATACTATTTTTAACAAGAGTGCTAATATTAACTACAAGTCTTTTTATATAATTCCTATTCACCCCCTCAAATAATATAACATATTAAGAGTGCACCCACACGTTAAAAAAATTAAATGGTATTCGAAAGATTTTTTTATCGTTTAAAAAAAAAATTTTAAAAGATACTAGCAGTAAATAATTTATTGAATAATTTAAAATAAGGGTAAGTATTATTTTGGTTTCTAACGTTTAGGAATCAGAATTAAATCGGTTTTTATGTAATTTTTTATTTAAAATATTTTTTAATATATTTTTTACTTTTAAAATCGTTGTTTCTAATTTTTTCGGACAAAAATGTCCTTTCATTTGTTACCGGTAGTTATGACAACAGAAAAACATTATAAATATATAAGTAATGAAAAAAAAGGTAAAGTAATGTGAAATCCACCATTGCAGAATCCACCATCGTCGATCTCTTGGAGAGAGAACGTCATGGCTGTCCAAAGCTCAACCCCGTCTCGAAGTAGATCTTCCTCTCATGGCAGACTGCTACTTTGCTCCCATGGTGAGAGGCCGGTGTTGCAAACTTCGGGGACAAAAGAGAATCCTGGTCGCAAATTATGGGACTATGTTTATTTTGAGGTTTATTTTTCTTTTCTTTTCAATTGAGTTGTTTGGGTGATGGAATGAAAAGTGAACACGGTGGGTATGCGTAGGTGCAACAAGGATGCAACTTCTTTCGTTGGGCAGATCCATAGACAGAAGTGGAACAGTCAGAAATTGCAAGAATAAGGAGGAAGGTTTCTTCGTTGAAATCAAGAACGATAGTGGCAGAATAGAAGCTGAAGGTTGTTGCTGTGTTAGAGTTTTTTGGGTGGGTTAGATTTGTGTATTTGCTGCTGTAGAATTTTTTAAAAACAAGACAACCGTGTGTAATTCTATTGAACCTTGTATGAAAAATGTGTAGGAGTATGCTGTTGTTGTTGTAGGTAAATTGGGGTAGGGTTTATTATTTAGGTGGGTTCCCTGAATCTGTTCAGTTGAATCTGTTTCAACATGTATGAATGACAATTATGTAAGAATGGTTGGTTTATGAAATAAGAGTAGAATTTCAGTTTGGCAAATAGATGGGTTCCATTACTGAACAATTCCATAACAATGTCATAAACAACAAACTAAGTAACAGGCACATGGTAAATATCAGAATAACATACATAATAAACAGTATTTCACACCCATAATTCATTCCAAAAGAGTTGGCTGGTCCAAGCCAATAATTTAGTACAACACTGAGTAGCTCATAAGTAAAATATCACCAACAAAAAGTAATTAACAGAGTTCACATTGACATTACTAGAGTCTTAAGACAAACTTAACTCAAAATAAACCCACATGCATTGTATATAAATATCAAAATATGCTCCTAATTTTTTAATTTTCCTAAAGCAATTCTCATTTTCTTGGAGACAACTTTATCATTAACCTCAGTTTTTTGGTAGAAATATGAGGTGCTCCAGAATTTCTAATAGAGAAGTGTCAAACAGGTTGGCTTGAAGATGTGGCAAGGGTTGGCTGAGATGCTGGAAGGGTTGTGATGTTTGGCTGTGCTGAGGATGAAGAAGGTGCTGAACTTATTGGGCTAGTGTGCTTCTTGGGCTGTTGATCATGTTGGGCTAAATAGTTAGGTTTAGTGGTTCCCTTGGGCCTGCCTCTAGGCCTTTTTGGTTGTGTTACAGAGTTGGCCTGGGTTGAAGATGGTGAGTGTGTTGAAGTAGTTTTCCTTTTGACACCCAGTTTAGGAGTGGGCTGTGAAGATGCAGTCTTCCTTCTTCCCTTAGCAGCTAGAGGATGTGAGTTGGTGCTTGACTTCTTCTTCTTGCCTTTGCTAAGTTTCTTTGAATGTTGGGCTTAATAGACAATTGCAGTTAACTACAACAATATTAGTCTTATGATAAACCTCAAAAAAGTAGTAAAAAAAATTAAAAAGCATACCTCATCCTCATATAGGTTAGGGCATCTGCTTTTGTTGTGTCCAATTGAACCACATATTGAGCACCTTTGTTTCTCCCCCCTCCTTGACAAGTGAGTGTGATTGTTCTATTCTTCCTCCCCAGCAGTTGGTCTTCTCTTTTTCACTGGCCTGTGACTAGGCCTTCTATACGGGGTGGCATAACATCACAATGTGTTGTTCTCTCCTAGAGATCAAGTCCGTTTAATGGGTGTATGACTGACTCATAGCACTTTAAGTATGCTTCTTTCTTATAACAGTCAGCCACAAATGGTTCCAAGTTAAGCCCCTTGAATTTGATGCAACTAATAGCATGTACACAAGGTATGCTACTCATCTGCAACCTTCTACATGAACACTCATGAGTGCCTATGTCCATAGCAAACTTTTCTAATCCATTAACAACCTCATATTTCTGAGCTACAGACCAATATGGCTACCACTTCCCAGCTGATCTAGACCTTCACTCCAACTTCATTCTAATCCTAGGTAGGATTGTCCCTGAATAGTTCTGAGCTAGTTTTCTATTTTCTGCTCACCTAGTTATTAGTTTAACCCTGATCTCTTCTAACACCATAACTATCGGCTTCTCTCTACCATCAACTATGGCAGAATTAAAGCTCTCAGACATGTTGTTAACCAGTGTATCTACTTTAGAATTAAAGGTGAACATAGATTTAGACCAATACTTAGGGAGAATAGCAATTAGGTACCAAAAAGTTTCCTGATTCACAGCTTTCAGTTTAGCCATGTACCTCTCTCAATCTTTCTAGTGAATCGCCTTAGCACACTTTCACATCATTTGCTTCAAATGTAACTCTGGAAACTTTTTTCTGAAGTTGTTGTATAAGTGTCTCACACAGAATCAGTTGTCTACTCCTAGTATAATATCCTCATATGCTGGCAACAAACCCTATACTCATGATATTAAAGAGCATATAGTTAAGGATTCTTCATATGTAGTAATGAACAATGTAAATGTGCATAAGTAAAATGTGGTAAAGTATACTAACTTTCTATTGGTCAGACATGAATGTGGATCTTTCCATCTTCTCAATCCCAATATTAGATGCAAGATAATTTAAGAACCAAGTCCATGAGTTCTTGGTCTCGACCTCTACAACCGCATATGCAATGGACAGCATTTGGTCATTCGGATCCCAACCTATTACAGTGAGTAATTGTCCACCTTGAGGTGTCTTCAAAAAGCATCCATCTAGACCAATGAAAAACCTACAATGTTGGAAACTTTGCTTGCATGCTTCCAAGCATATGTAGATCCTCTAAAAGATGCAATAGTTTGTCATGGATGATGTTTGAGCTTCATTATCAAAATCAGGAGACCTTTGCACTTGTATACGAACAGATGAGCCTGGATTTTTCCTCAACAACTCATGTCAATAGTCATAAATCCTCTTATATTGCTCTCGGAAGGTTCTCTAAATTTCATCCAATGCAATCTGCTTAGTCTTCGTTGCCATTGATTTAGAAGCAGTCAAGTTCCACTTTTTTTGAGCCTTGGAAACCAACTCCCTTATCTTCACCTTGGGATTTGATTCAACCTTCTTTTTAAATATATTGCCAAGCCATTTTGAGTGTAAAATCTCCACCCTGTGTGGTTGTGTACATGTGTGAGTCAAATTCATGCTGCGAAGTTACCAAGTATTCTCTTCTCCATTTTTGTAGCATATAGCCAAAAAAGACACTCACCAGAACAAACTGCCCTAACCCTCTTCAGATCACACTTCCTAAATGTAATTGTCCTTGTGGTTTGCGCAGCATATGCAGTCACAGTGTCCTTAAATTCCTCCCGAGATGCATATAGTGTCACAACTTTTCACTTGTATTGCTTCATGTCTTTTTGTGCCTTGTGCATTGGATACCTCACTCCCTCATGGTCTGAACCTGATCCCTCAACTCCAACCTCGTGATCCAAGTCTAACTCATCACTGTTTGCTCCCTCATCATTTTCAAAGTTCTCAGTTGCCACATTCTTCTTCTTCACAGCCTTACATCTATCAGTCATCACATTCACATCCTCAAACCCACTTACATCAGGAACAAGCTCATCTTCAGTGTCGATAAAGTACAAAACATTTGTACTGTCATCCTCCTCTTCAGATGGTTTATACTCTAAATCGAGACGATCACCATCACCAGAATTACCAAGCTCAGCTTCCTGATTATCATCAGCATCACTGTCCCTAGTCTCTGTCCCAGTATCATCAGCACCTGGTTCAGATTGGTTTTGCCCCGCCTGTTCTCCACTATACGCAACCAGCTCTTGTCCCTCACCTTTATCAACCATCCCATAATCCTCCCTAACATCAATGTAGCCAGTAGCAGGAAACATCTCGTCCTCCTCAATCTTGTGCACAACAAACAACTCTACATACTCTCTTAATTCAGCTATTTTACACATGTCAATCGAATCTGCATCACCTTTAAACAACTTCAAATTTTTCTCCATGTCTTCATCTGTAGAATCCTTGAACCACAATGATGAGATATTCTCCTGAACATAACCAAACTATTTTGGCTCTGCATAGGCTTCAAATACTGACCACCAATCACAATCAATCTCTTCTGTAACTGTTATTCCTCCTCCCACATACTGTAATAGCCCATTTTGATAAGTAAACTATCCTCCATGGTAGACTTTCAGTTTAAAATATCCCATTGTCTTCTCCAACACCCTATGAGTAGTCAGAACACATGATCATATTGCAACAATAAAAAAAACACACACACACAAATTATCCCTATTTCACAGTGATATTAATCCCTAGTCTCACTACACACACCTTTGGCCTCCATTCAATCATCAACAAACAACCAAAACCTAAACCTTCTAACCCAAAACTAACTACTAGGAGGAGAGCTACCATAGTCAATGGAAGGGGGAAAATCATACCTACGCCAACCCTGAGAATGCTGTCTCGCCGACTGTTCAAGTCTCTTCCTTCAAGTAACCCGAACTCGCCCGCTCTCTTCTCTCCAAGAACAGCTTCCATCGTTTTCGATTCTAGGCTAGGGCATGAAGCAATCACCTTAGTTTATGAAACGTTGTGGTTAATGTTGAGGGTTTGCATACAAATAGAGACATAAAGTGTTTTTCACGAAACAGAAAGGCTAAAGAGGGTAGCTTCGTCATTTTCAAAAAAAAAATATTAGAAAGGATGATTTGAACAGCAAATAAAACATTAAGGAGGATTTTAAATCGAAAACTACGTAAGAAATGGTTTTGATTCTGACCCTAAACGTTAGGGACTAAAACAATACTTACCCCTTTAAAAATATAATAAAAAAACAAAAAATATCATAATATTTTTATAAGTGACAAACAATTTTTATATTTAGTAAACAATTTGCATATTTGATTTGAATTTTTATAAAATGATTTAGATAACTATTTAAAAAATATATACAAAAGATCATAGTAATATTTTATCTCTAGGATTTTAAATTTTTTAAAAAATGTTTCAGTCATTCACAAAAACAATAATATTAAAAGTATTTACGTTGTGTAAAATTATCAAATTTTAAAGATAAAAATATCTCAATTTTTTAATAATATTTAAAAAGATCATATCAAAATCTAATTCTTAAAGTTTTTTGAGAATATATATTTAATATTTGATTATTTTTTCACTTCTTAAAATTTTGTAAATTTATTTGTATTCATAACTTTTAAGGTTATTTTTGTTAGCCGTTTAAACTTTTGAATACTAATTTAGTAGTTTATCCAAAAAACAAAAAAAAATTGTTAAAGAACCAATACTTTTCATTAATATAGCTAATATTTTAGGCCAATACTTTATTTTTATATTTTAAAATTTAAGATTTAAAATTAAAAAATTTAGTATAAAAATATCTGTATTGACCAATATTAGCAAATAATGATAAATTCTATTAGTAATGTAGTATTGTTTAAAACAAAATTTGTTGCCACAAATGAAAACAAATTGGACTATTAACTATTAAGCATAGTTATCAGAATCAAACCAATAATTAAACTAATTAAACTACTCTTTTATTTTTATAATAAATATTTTTTTAATTTTATTTTGTATTAAATTAACTATTATTTTTAGGTATTAATAATTGATTAATTAATTTATATTTATTATACTCTTCAATTATTTATAGAAAAAATAAAAATCGTAATTATAGACATAGAAAATATATTATAATTAATATTTTTTTGATTTGTAAATATAATTTAATTTTATTTATATAATATATTTAATAAAAAAGCATCATGTATAACAAATAATAACTTAGATCAATTTGATCGAATGTTACTATATTTGATCGAGTTGATTTATCTGATTTTAACCGTTTTTTTAACCAAATTTAATTAAATTTGACTAAATTAATTGCTTAATTGATTTAAATAATGATCCAACTTAATTTGATGACTCAACTTTTTATTCTTCTGACTGAGTAGGGCAGTGTTTGATAACTATGGTCTATGGTATTAAACCATATTTAGAACGACACCTTGCAAAATTTCCAAATCCCTTAGAATAATTAACCTCAGGAGATTACCCCATTCTCAGGCGCGTGTATCTTTTTGAGTGGATATACTTCTAGTTTTTAATATCTTGTTATATATTGCATAATTTCTTAAATTATTCGATTTTAATTTTTAATATACTTTTCAGTTTTCAATATATATTTATATATATATATATATATATATATATATTGGTAGTCATCATCACTTATTTTTTTTGTTTACTTCAATATTTTATATTAACATTAAATTTTAGTTTATTTATATATAGAATAAAGTATTATTTTAATTTCTAATATTTTGAGTGAATCTTATTTTGATCATAATTATAAAAATTAAAGCGAATCGGTCGGTTTGATTGAAAAATTAGTGAATCAGATTTTATGCGGTTTGATTTGATCATCTTATTGTTTAAGGTTAAAAATCGATCAAACTCACTTGAAATAGAAATATAAACTTTACTAAAAATTTGTCTATTTTTGTATTTGTTATTTTTAGAATTTGAGATTTGATTATTCTTAAATATTAGGATATATATATATATATATATATATATATATATATATATTTCAAATATTAATTTTAAGCTTTTAACTATTTTTTATTTTTATTTTATGTGGGATCGAATCAATCGGTTTATTAATAATTTATCGATTGAACCAATAAATCAGTGAACCACTAGTTTAATCGGTTCGATCACCGGTTCGGTTTTTATAACTATGATTTTGATCTTTAACATTTAATCGTCCTATTTTTATCTCAACGTTTAAAATGACATCGATGTGATCTCACCGTCAAATCTCTCAGTTACACTTAACAAAAGTGATGGTGTGTACTGTTAATTATGTGATAGTTAATATCAACGCTTACTACTAGAATGTCAACGCTTCCGGTTACGCCAATCTGATAGTGAAGATATTACGACAACCTTTATATATACCTTTACATAGTAGGAGCCTTTAGCTAAAAAATGCATAGAGTTTTCTTTGAAAAACCGAAAATACTTTTTCTTTCCTTTTGACAAACATACATACATACAAATCAATCACAGCACTTCACATGTACATATATAAATACAAAGATTCTTCATACAAGTAACTTACAAATATTACATACATATACATCATTATAATCACGATTCCTATTCCTCTTTACAAAAATATAATAATAATAACGAGAGAAAAACAATAACTAAGATATATAAAACATATACAACACAGCTAAAAATTTAGCAAAATCTCCATAGGCTTTGTCATCCGTTTCTTGAAAAATTAACCACACAGTCTCACTAGAGGAGTTATAGAATTGTCATAAGAGAATATATATAAAGAAAGTTGTTTCAACCGCAGTGATCATCGCTCGTCTTATGAACTTTTTCGAACAACAATAATTAATTATCCAAAAATCTAAATTCATATTTAACTATAAGAATTTCAAATCTCGATAATATCCCATAGCATTTCACTACATACAAAAAAAATGATCTAACTAAACTTACCAATAATTCATCCAATTTCGGCCTCCGGCCTAAAACATAATCAACCACGGCCTCCGACCCAAAATATAATTAACCACGACCTCTGGTCTAGAATATAATCAACCAACGTTCAACTCACCATAATCTGAACCAACAAATCACAATCACAAGTAATCAAACAATCATAGACATAGAGAGCAATTACGATAAGTAATACAATTAGCAGTTACACAAATTATCAAGGTAAACTAAATCAATTATGCACACCTAAACAATAGCAAATAGATGTACATGATGCATGCCTGTCCTATTGGCCATGGGCTCACGTGTCAGTCATTATGTCAAACCCGACACAAAATCTGCTTGGCATCTCACGGATTGGTCTCTCGTTGCGCATCTCCAGGAGAAAAAATCAACAAATCATGGTACTATTATCTCAATGGAGAGTTCCCTCTCACCTTCTCCTGGAGGTACAAATCATGCCAAGTCAACAGAGAACAATGTCGTCTCATTCCATCGGAGAGTGTGCCTCACCTTACAACTGAGAGAATAATGAACAAGCGGGATTAACCACCGTCCTTATCCGGGATAAAACTCAAATCAATACGCAAGCAGGATAAACCACCGACCTTGCTAATTTACAATCACGTTTCAATAATAATCACAATCACATTCATAAGCATAGTCAAATTTAATGATAATCATAATCAAAATCGACACCATAAGTCTTTATATTCACATTTATTACGAGGATAATCGTCCTCAAACAGTGAGCGGGATAACACCACCGTGGGTGGGACAAAACCACCATCCCACAAATCCACAACACACTAAGAAAGCAGGACTATACCACCATCTTTACCAGGAAATCGATAAATATCACAATTCAAAATCATACTTAGCCCATTTACTTTCAATAACAATATATATTTAGTTCACATCATGCCAAGAATCACCTTCATTTCTCATTTAATATAAAATTCAAAGTCGGATTCACATACCATTTAGAAATGCAATTCATTGGATCTATCCACACTCATTTCAAAGCTTCAAAATTAGTTATCAGACATCGTATGGGATTTACAGGGGGTTACAAGCTTGCCAGAAAGACTAAACAGTCAAAAACATAGTTCTACTAAGAAAATAGGACGTGTGCACATGCACAGATCAAAGCCAATTTCCCAATGGGTGTATACGCACAGCTTGTAATTTTTTCTTAATGTGCGTATGCACCACCTTGTGCATACGCAAAGGCTTTACCAACGCCCTTATCTAATGCACACGCACGCCTCTGTACTATAAAAATAATTTTTTCGTCCGTTCTTCGAACGACATAAACTAGACAAACCCAGTTTTTAATCAAATCAAATTTCACAAATTTTTGAGATCCAAAGGCCAAGTCATGCCCGTCAAATTTAATCAAAATCTTCTAAATTGTAACATTTTCCGGAACCTCCAAAGGAACTTCACTTAAAACCAGATCTCTTTCATTAAAACTCATTTTCACTTAACCAAAATTCCCAAAATAACTTCAAAACTATTTCAAATTTAAACATCTTTTAAAAGACTAAAAAATTATCCTATTTACAAATTAATATCTTAATTAAAATATTATAATTATTTATTCTTAAATTAAACACTTAAATTACTTTAAATAAAGATTTATTGAATTAAACTCCACGACAAAATCTCTAGACTTTAAGGGGTAACAACTAATCTCATTTTTCTTATTATTCGATTTAGTCCAAACTTATAAAAATTTTGCAGCATCTCTCCTAAAATTCGGACTTTACTACCTTTCAAGGGTTCCATCAATCACAATAATTCACTGATCTTTTTCTCAACAACGACCAAAAGTTCAAAACAACAAGGTTCTCAATCTATTCAATTTAGTAACCAAGGTAATATTATCAATATAACTAAAATTTGTAACAAGCACTCAACCTCATTAATCAGAAAACAACCACAATCTAACCATCATCATAATAACCCCAAACCAAGCACCAAACCCAACTCCATTCATCAATTACTCATCGTATTTCAGTTCCACAACTAATAAAATGTTATCAAGCAACCACTTTAACAACCAACTAAACATAATCAATTAACAATAAAAATTTCCAGCCTTCTCAATCAACCAATAAATCAATCAATTAAACAATCACATTCATCCAAAATAGCTCAATTCAAATTCATAAGACTCACATAATCACAAAATGTATATTTTTCATATCGATATCGATTTATAACAATTCTTGAAAATAAAAATAGGTTCAAGAAAAAGCCCCTACCTCAAATAGTCGAAACCCATAAAATTAAACCATCCAAAAACCCTTTTTCTCTTAGCCCGTAACGGCGGCAGCCGCAACCACAACTCCATTATATTTGCAGCCACAGTAGCAACCTTAATTACAAACTTGCAATTACCAAAACTCAACCCTACGTCATTAATACCTCAGAATCTTCAACAAATAATAATAGAATACTGCTTTTCAAGGGTTCCGGAATAAAAATGCTTATCATAACTAAGGAGAAATGACTGAACCGAGCAGTAGTAGCTCCGGCGGTGGTTCCGGCAGCCACAACGTAGTTCTCGGCAGCTAGAGGTACATCGGCAAGGTCTCCTGTAGCTATATAGCAAGCTCCAACAACGGCGAAAACCCCTTCTCCTCCTTCACCGTTTTATTCTTCCTCTCTTCGGCGTCACTCTCACTTGCTCCTCTTGCTCTCCCCTTCTCGGTGACGCCGATGACCTCCATCAATGGCAGCGGTGGCAACGACAACCCAGTAGCAGTGGTGACAAATCGGTGGTGGTGGAGGCACGGCGGCGCGAAACAACGGCTCCTCCTTTGTGTTTCTTCTCAGTGCGACTTTGTCTATACGCCTCCCTTTCTCTCTTCGACTCAGGCTTGACGGCAACATGAAGGTGGCTCGGCGACAAGGCGCAGTGGCGGTGCAGGACAACTCCTCCTCTTGCTCTCTCTCGTGTTCGTTTCTCTCTCTCTGTCTTGCATTGTAGCAGCGACGATGACGGCAGCTCCCAGCTCTGTCAGCACCGTCTTCTTCCTCTCCTTCCTTTTCTCTTCTTCTTCCTCACTCTCTCAAGCTCTCCCTCCCTTTTCTTTCTTTCTTTCTTCCGTCAGTAGGGGGTGACGACGGGTGTTTTGGGTGAAAAGGTGAGGGAGTGTGTCACTTAGGTTGAAATTAGGGTTGTGTGGCTCAAATTGGGAATTAGGGTTGGGGTATGTATTTTTAATAAAATTAGGGATAATGTAGTAATTAAAAACCAAATTTAACCCAATAAAATTATCTTTAAAGAAAGGGTAAAGTACTAAATTAGTCCCCTACGTTTGGGCGTAATCCTGTTTTAGTCCTTAAGGTTTAAAGTGTCCTATTTCAATCCAAAAAAGTTTCATTTAGCTTCAATTTAGCCCCACCTGAGGTCAAAGATAAATAATTAACGAAATGTCCTACATGACAGCAGTATAAGAACAAGGTCGATAATTTGGAGAATAGGTGAAAGCTCCAGAGGTACAAAATCAACCGTGGATGCATCAATACCAAGGTTTTGAAAATCAGACCGGTCATCGAACCGTTCTAATTATTGGTTTACTGGTTTTTTGGTTCAACCGGTCTAACCGTGGTTCAACCGAAAAAAACCGTTTCAAGTAAAATAAAATAAACAAATAACAATAAGAATTACAATGTATAAAAACAGGGCTAACAAGTGCTCCAGCAACAGGTTTTATGCACCATGCACTAAGCCACTTCTCTTTAATTGACATAATTTCAATTAATAAATCAAGAATTACAATGCAGAAAAACAGGGCTAATGTTACATATGATATACATTTAAAAGAATAATTCAATATAGCTCCTCTATCGTCTTAAACCAGAGTAGTTGGTGGTATACAGTTAGCAAAGTTCTTAAACACACCAACACAAGATGTACTTCAAAATTAAGCAATTTCAAGTGGAAAAACAATTTTTATGAAGAGATAATTCAAGCTTACATTAATTATTGTATATATCCAACTATGAAGTTTTCTATCTGTCGTTTATTTACAGTCTGTGTATGAAATCAACAAGGTGGTCAGCATCCAATTCATTAGCCTAGCAGATGCAAGAACCATATAAATTAATTAGTGAATAATCTGTATTATGAATCAATTATATATTTGATTTATTTCAATAAAATAAAATAGAATAACAGCTTTAAACAATTTAAGCTCACTCACCAGAATACCCAAGGTTGGAAGAAGGCCACTTATCCATTGTTTGATGCAAAAAGCTCCATCCGTTTTCCATGGCAAGGAATATACACTAACATATCAACACATTTATGTTTAAATTTCATTGCAATTTATACGTGATAAAGCCACAGATCAAAATCATAGTTGATGATGATATAGAGAATATTGTAATTATATTAAAACAGAATAGAAAATCGTTTATGGTTTTTATTGTTTATTGGAAATTTCGCTATTAATCATTTATGATTTCAAGTTTTCAACAAAAACACAACGCAGCAGCAGCAGCACAGCCACAAAACACAGAACAGCACACCAGAAGCCAGAAGCCACAGCAGCAAGCCAAAGCCAGAGAAAATCAATGATTTCAACAAAAATACAAAACCCTATAATCATTCAATGATTTGTTGATTTCAGAACAGAGTCATAGAATAAAACGAAGAACAAGTGCACACCAACTGACCTTCGAGAGGGCGACGGCGACAGGACGATGGCGAGCAGGATGAATCCAATGGAGGATGGTCGCCAAGCGAGGAAGAAGACAGCGAACAGGGGGTTTGACTTGGATAATGCCAACAGTACGAAGAGAAATTCCTCGAACAGCCACTCCTTAGAGACAAACCCCTGACTGCGATAAATGGCGACAAACAACAGCGACAACACGACGGCCGTCGAGCTCAAGGAAGAAGCGGTACACGTGCGACTGGTGACTGCGAACAGATCGAAGACTTCAAGAACTCCCCTGACTGTGACGCACGAAGACTCGAGGAGACAATCCTCTGACTGCGACAGACGGCGGCAAACACGGCTCCTCCCTGTAGCGGTGGTGGCGGCTAGGGTTTTTCCCTGGTTGAGGCTGGGCGTGTTCTGCTCAAAGGAATGAGGAAGGAGGAAGCGCGTTTTGTTTCTCCCCTTAAGCGCGTAACTACGTCGTTTTATTCAAACCAGCCGGTTCCGGTTCAGGTTCGACCATCCGATTCTCGGCCGGTTCAACGGTTTATATCCAGTTTTATAATTTTCGGTTTTATAATTTCCGGTTTTAGATATCAAACCAAACCGTTTATGTCTTCGTTTCGCGGTTGAATCGGTCGGACCGGCCGGTCCGGTCCGGTTTTCAGAACATTGATCAATACATGTATTTAACTTTTTTTTTAGTTTTATAGAAAATATTTTATTTTAATTATAAGAAAAATGATAAATAAATGTATTAATGCATCCACGGTTGATTTTGTGCCTCTGGAGCTTGTACTTAATCTCTAGATTATCGACCTTGTTCTTATACTGCTGTCATGTAGGACATTTTGTTAATTATTTATCTTTGACCTACGGTTGGACTAAATTGAAGCTAAATGAAACGTTTTTGAATTAAAATAGGACACTTTAAACCTTAAGGACCAAAACAGAATTACGCCCAAACGTAAGGACCAATTTAATACTTTACCCTTAAAGAAAATACTATTATTCGCTAACTTATAATTTATTTTCAAATAATACTCTAATTTTGAATTTATAGGTGATCAAAAAAATTTTTCTTTATTCATAAAATAAAATTCAAAATCTAAATATTCAAATTAAATCATATAAAATTTTCATTATTTTTCAATTATTAAAGCCTTACATTATAAATAATAAAATATCCAATTACTATGAAAATTATGAGTGCTTATTGATTTAAAACTCAAAATCTCATAATTTAATTTCTAAAAATTCGGGATTTTACAAAATGCTTCTTCTTTCCTCTCTCATACGAAACCCATCCCTAACGATCATTCATTATCAGTCATCAATCAAAAGAAAATCTTGTAGTATAGAGCTTGTTGGTCGAGAGATTACGAGGTCGAGGTGGAATCAAGGTCAAGAATAGCAACATTGGAAGGTACGTACTCTTCGTCACTTGCTTCGTCCAGTTGGTTGGTGTTGAAGTTCTGTATGTTTTTGTTTGATGTGTGTTGGTGTCTTGTTAGTGTCTATGGTTCTCGAACTTTGCAGTGCATGCATGTTTTTTTTTCTTGTCCTAATACTGTGTGAGTTGGTCTGTGTTTTGTATGTAATTTATTGTTGATTTTTCTTTCAATATTTAATGTCTGTCTTTGCTGTGTTCTAGTACATTTTACAATTAATTTTTGGAATGAGTTATTTTAGTGTAAAGATATAATACTGTGGGAGGTTTTGGATTTGATGGAGAATCCCTTCATTATCTGGATGGAGAGACGATGATTGTTGACTATTGCGATAAATATAGGTGGAGTTTGATCGAGGCTGTTCATATAATAACTAACCAGAATTACTTGAAGCAAGACATAACAGTAATGTGGTATAAATCTCCTAAAGAAGGTACAGAAAAAGGGTTGAAGATGCCTAGAACTGACAATGATTCCTTGGAAATGGCTAGAATTGGGATAAGGGTGGACAAGGTTTCAATCACTGGATCAACCAAGAATGCTGGATTAACCAAGACAAAGAACAAGGTTTTAGTGGACAAGTAAGGCACATCTAAGCAACCAAATGAGTCAAGAAATAAGCTAAAGAAGAAGTCACCAAATATGGCATCCACCTAATAATTTTACACCATAAGCAAGAGGACCAAGGCCACCTCCACTCAACCTCAAGGCCAAAGCTCTAACCTTACTTACCAAAGCCCATCAAAGAGAGTGCTAAAATTTATGGGAAAAATACCACAAAGGACTTGGAAGAATCTAAACTGATTTATTTACCTTGTGAATGTGTTTTTTGATATTCTAGTTAATTTGATTTGTAATGGTATTGGCATAAACTGTAGTGCCATTTAGAGTATGACTTTGAGTAATGGTGTTTTTGTAACTTGATTAGTTGCCTAATATGTGTTTATGGCTAAGATCTTCTTTTCTTATGTTACTAAAACCTACTTAATCTATTTTATGGCTAAGACCTTTCTGATTATGCATTTTGTTAATGAAATTAAACAGTAAAAGTTACAGGTGTTTATGAGTTATTTCTATTCATATGGTTTTAAAAAAAATCACAATATTTTGATAAAACTTATGTAGAATCATTTTTTATAAATTAAAATTCTTTTAATTAATCCAAATACATCTGTAATGACTGCAAATATTTTTTCATACAAAGCAACTACTCTTCAATACATTAAATTTCCTAATCCACCTAAATTTCCTAACTATAGCTCTTCAACTAGTTCACAAATATGGTAGCCTCCTTTGTCCTGTTCTTATTGCCCTTTTATACAATAACAAAAGTGCCAGCATCCAACCAACACTATCCACTGCAACAACAACCATAAATCTTGTTTCATCAGATATAAGTTTCTCCTTCAACAATTTTTTTCCTCCTCAATCTTGCTAGTTGTGTGTTTTGTCCTTTAAGCTCTTGCCCAAGAAAAGAATTCGCATCCTGATGAGCGGATAATTTATACGCTTTTTTGCATTGTTTTTAGTATGTTTTTAGTATATTTTAATTAGTTTTATTATATTTTTATTAGTTTTTATTTAAAATTCACTTTTCTAGACTTTACTATGAGTTTGTGTATTTTTCTGTGATTTCAGGTATTTTCTGGCTGAAATTGAGGGACCTGAGCAAAAATCTGATTCAGAGGCTGAAAAAGGACTGCAGATGCTGTTGGATTCTGACCTCCCTTCACTCAAAGTGGATTTTCTGGAGCTACAAAAGCCCAATTGGCACGCTCTCAATTGCGTTAGAAAGTAGACATCCTAGGCTTTCTAACAATATATAATAGTTCATACTTTGCCCGAGATTTGATGGCCCAAACAGGCGTTCCAAGTCAGCTCAAGAAATTCTGGCGTTTAATGCCGGAACTGGCATAAAAACTGGAGTTAAACGCCCAAACTGGCACAAAAGCTGGCGTTTAACTCCAAAAAAAGTCTCTACACATGAAAGCTTCAATGCTCAGCCCAAGCACACACCAAGTGGGCCCCGAAAGTGGATTTTTACACTAAACATCCTAGCTTACTCATTTTCTGTAACCCTAGGTCACCAGTTTACTATAAAAACTACTTTTAGTGATTCATCTTGTACCTCATGATACTTTACACATTTCCTACGGCATGAGTCTCTAAACCCCATTGTTGGGGATGAGGAGCTCTGCTGTTCTTCATGAATTAATGCAATTACTACTGTTTTCCATTCTATCACGCTTGCTTCTATTCTAAGATACTCATTTGCACTTCAACCTGATGAATGTGATGATCCGTGACAATCATCATCAGTCTCACCTATGAACGCGTGCCTGACAACCACCTCTGTTCTACATGCAATCAAGTTTGAATGTGTATCTCTTGGGTTTCTAATCTAAGATTGGAACCTTCGTGGTATAAGCTCGAATTATTGGCTATCATTCCTGAGATCCGAAACGTCTAAACCTTGTCTGTGGTATTCTGAGCAGGATCTGGGAAGGGATGACTGTGACGAGCTTCAAACTCGCGATTGTTGGGCGTGTGACAGATGCAAAAGGATCAATGGATCCTATTCCGACATGATCGAGAACCGACAGATGATTAGCCATGCGGTGACAGCGCATTTGGAACATTTTCACTGAGAGGACGGGAAGTAGCCATTGACAATGGTGATGCCCAACATAAAGCTTGCCATGGAAGGAGCCTTGCGTGCATGAAGAAGAAGATAGTAGGAAAGCAGAGATTCAGAAGACAAAGCATCTCCAAAGCCTCAACCTGTTCTTCATTACTACAAAACAAGTATTTATTTCATGTTCTTTTACTCTTTACAATTAAATATGAGAATTATTGATATTCTGACTAAGAGTTACAAGATAATCATAACTTGCTTCAAGCCGACAATCTCCGTGGGATCGACCCTTACTCACGTAAGGTATTACTTGGACGACCCAGTGCACTTGCTGGTTAATTGTGCGGAGTTGCAAAAGTGTGATTGTAATTTTGTGCACCAAGTTTTTGGCGCCGTTGCCGGGGATTGTTCGAGTTTAGACAACTGACGGTTTATCTTGTTGCTTAGATTAGGAATATTTTATTTTTGTTGGTTTAGAGTCTTTTATTTGAGTTTAGTTTCATATTTTAAGTTTGGTGTCAATTGCATGCTTTTATTTTCTTTTAATTTTTCGAAATTGCATGTCCTTAGTTCTTTCTTGATTTTTAAAAATTCTAAGTTTGGTGTCTTCTTTGTGTTTTCCTTTAATTTTTCGAAAATGTGTTTGATTTTCTAAAAATTTTAAGTTTGGTGTTTTTGTGCTTTTATTTACTTAAAAATTTTTCAAAAATTTTTTCTTGGTGTTCATTTTGATTTTCAAAGTGTTCTTGGTGTTCATCTTGACATTCAAAATTTTCTTGTTTGTTCTCTGTGTTTTGATCTAAAATTTCTAAGTTTACTGTCATTTTGTTGTTTTTCTCTTTTCGCATTAAAATTCAAAAATAAAAAATATCCTTTCCTTATTTTACTCATAAATTTCAAAATTTTGCATTAATTTAGTCAAAGATTTTCAAAATCATATCTTTTTTTTAGTCAAGTCAATATTCTAATTTCAAAAATTGATCTTTTCAAATCTTTTTCAAAAATCAAATCTTTTTAATTTCTTCAATCATATCTCTTCAATCATATCTTTTTTTAATTTGCAATCATATCTTCTCAATCATATCTTTTTCAAAATAATTCTCAATCATATCTTTTTTTTTTAGTTTGCAATCATAGCTTCTAAATCATATCTTTTTCAAAATAATTTTCAATCATATCTTTTTAATTGCTAATTTCAAAATCTTTTTAATTAATTGATTAATTTAGTTTTCAATTTTCTTTTATTTTATTTTATTTTATTTTATTTTCTTTTTGTTTTCGAAATTTTATTCTATTTTCCATTTATTTTACTTATTATTTTCGGTTACTTTCAAAAAAAATATAATTCATATCAATTTCCTTTTCTCCATCATGGACATAAGTGGAAGTGAACAGTTCAGAAGGACTCTGGGGTCATATGCTAACCCCATTACAGCTGCATATGGGAGTAGCATCTGTATACCTCCAATCAAAGCAAGCAGCTTTGAGCTAAATCCTCAGCTCATTATCATGGTGCAGCAAAATTGCCAGTATTCTGGTCTTCCACAAGAAGAACCTACTGAGTTTTTGGCACAGTTCTTACAAATTGCTGACACAGTACGTGATAAAGAAGTGGATCAGGATGTCTATAGATTATTACTGTTTCCATTTGCTGTAAAAGATCAAGCTAAGAGGTGGTTAAATAACCAACCCATAGCAAGCATAAAAATATGGAGACAGTTATCAGACAAATTCTTGAATCAATTTTACCCTCCAAAAAGGATGACACAGCTAAGACTGGACATATAAGGCTTTAAACAAGAGGATCATGAATCCCTTTATAATGCCTGGGAGAGGTACAGAGGGATGCTAAGAAAATGCCCCTCTGAAATATTTTCAGAGTGGGTACAGTTAGACATCTTCTACTATGGGCTTACAGAAAAAGCTCAGATGTCCCTAGACCACTCAGCTGGTGGATCTATACACATGAGAAAAATAATTGAAGAAGCTCAAGAGCTCATAGATACAGTTGCTAGAAATCAACATCTGTACTCAAACAGTGAGTCCTCCATAAAAGAAGAGGCTATGGCAGTAACTACTGATCCCAATCCTCAAGAACAGATTGTGAAACTTAATCAGCAATTACTCCTTATGACAAAACAATTAGCAGAATTCAAAGAGATGCTCCAAGACACTAAAAATGCTAACAAGAATATAGAAGCACAATTGAATCAGACAAGACAGCAGCTATCTAAACAGATAACAGAAGAATGCCAAGCTGTCCAACTAAGGAGCGGGAAGACATTGAATAACTCAGCTCAAAATAGCAAAAAGTCAAGAAAGGAACAAATGACAGAGGATGACCAAACCACTACCCAAGATCCATCTGAGGACATCAAGAGCCCAAAGAGGAATAACTCTGGCGTTCAAACGCCCATGAGGAATCAGACACCTGCAAGTGCTAATAGTAACCCCTCTAAGAAGGCTTCTCCAACCACTTCTGTAGGGAATAAACCTGCAGCAACTAAGGTTGAAGAATATAAAGCCAAGATGCCTTATCCTCAGAAGCTCCGCCAAGCAGAACAGGATAAACAATTTGCCCGCTTTGCAGACTATCTCAGGACGCTTGAAATAAAGATCCCGTTTGCAGAGGCACTTGAGCAAATACCCTCTTATGCTAAGTTCATGAAAGAGATCTTAAGTCATAAGAAGGATTGGAGAGAAACTGAAAGAGTGTTTCTCACTGAAGAATGCAGTGCAGTCATTCTAAAAAGCTTACTAGAAAAGCTTCAAGATCCAGGAAGCTTTACGATACCATGCACACTAGAGGGTGCTTGCACCAAGACAGCTCTATGTGACCTTGGAGCAAGTATCAACCTAATACCTGCATCCACTATCAGAAAACTTGGGTTGACTGAAGAAGTCAAACCAACCCGGATATGTCTCTAACTTGCTGATTGCTCCATTAAATATCCATCAGGCATCATTGAGGACATGATTGTCAAGGTTGGGCCATTTGCCTTTCTCACTGACTTTGTAGTGCTGGAAATGGAGGAGCACAAGAGTGCAACTCTCATTCTAGGAAGACCTTTCCTAGCAACTGGACAAACTCTTATTGATGTACAAAAAGGGGAAGTGACCCTGAGAGTCAATGAGGATGAGTTCAAGTTAAATGCTGTCAAAGCTATGTAGCATCCAGACACAGCAAATGACTGCATGAGCACTGATATTATTGACTCCCTGGTGGAAGAGGTCAATATGACTAAAAGTTTTGAATCAGAGCTAGAGGACATCTTTAAAGATGTTCAGCCTTATCTGGAAGAATCAGAGGAAATAAAAGAACTTCTGAAAATCCCTCAGGATGAGGAGAAACCTCCTAAACCCGAGCTCAAACCACTACCACCATCTCTGAAATATGCATTTCTGGGAGAGGGTGACACTTTTCCAGTGATCATAAGCTCTGCTTTAAATCCACAGGAAGAGAAAGCACTAATTCAAGTGCTAATGACACACAAGACAGCTCTTGGGTGGTCCATAAATGACCTTAAGGGCATTAGCCCAGCAAGATGCATGCACAAAATCCTATTGGAGAATGATGCCAAGCCAGTGGTTCAACCACAGAGGCGGCTAAATCCAGCCATGAAGGAAGTGGTGCAGAAAGAGGTCACTAAGTTACTAGAGGCTGGGATTATTTATCCTATTTCTGATAGCCCCTGTGTGAGCCCTGTCCAAGTTGTCCCCAAGAAGGGAGGCATGACAGTGGTTCATAATGAAAAGAATGAACTGGTTTCCACAAGAACAGTTACATGGTGGCGTATGTGTATTGACTACAGAAGGCTCAATACAGCTACCAGAAAGGATCATTTTCCTTTACCATTCATAGACCAGATGCTAGAGAGACTAGCAGGCCATGAATACTACTGCTTTTTGGATGGCTATTCAGGCTACAACCAAATTGCAGTGGATCCTCAAGACCAAGAGAAAATAACATTCACATGTCCATCTGGAGTATTTGCTTACAGAAGAATGCCTTTTGGTCTGTGCAATGCACCTGCAACCTTTCAGAAGTGCATGCTCTCTATCTTCTCTGATATGGTAGAAAAGTTCCTGGAAGTCTTCATGGATGACTTCTCAGTATTTGGAGACTCATTCAGCTCCTGTCTTGATCATCTAGCACTTGTCTTGAAAAGGTGCCAAGAGACTAACCTGGTCTTAAACTGGAAAAAATGCCACTTTATGGTGACTGAAGGAATTGTCCTTGGGCACAAAATTTCAAGCAAGGGAATAGAGGTGGATCAAGCCAAGGTAGAGATAATTGAGAAATTACCACCACCTGCCAATGTTAAGGCAATCAGAAACTTTCTGGGGCATGCAGGATTCTATAGGAGGTTCATAAAGGATTTTTCAAAAATTGCAAAACCTCTAAGCAACCTGCTAGCTGATGACACGCCATTTGTGTTTGACACAGAGTGTCTGCAGGCGTTTGAGGCCCTGAAAGCCAAGCTGGTCACAGCACCAGTCATCTCTGCACCTGACTGGACATTACCATTCGAATTAATGTGTGATGCTAGTGACCATGCCATTGGTGCAGTGTTGGGACAAAGGCATAACAAGCTTCTGCACGTTATTTACTATGCCAATCGTGTTTTAAATGACGCACAGAAGAATTACACAACCACAGAAAAGGAGTTACTTGCAGTGGTTTATGCCATTGACAAATTTAGATCCTATTTAGTAGGATCAAAAGTGATTGTGTACACTGACCATGCTGCTCTTAAATATCTACTCAGAAAGCAGGATTCAAAACCCAGGCTCATAAGATGGGTGTTGCTTCTGCAAGAGTTTGATATAGAAATAAGAGACAGAAAATGGACAGAGAACCAGGTAGCTGATCACCTGTCCCGGATAGAACCAGTAGCTGGGGCGTCCCTCCCTTCTACTGAGATCTCTGAAACCTTTCCGGATGAGCAACTCTTTGCCATTCAGGAAGCACCATGGTTTGCAGACATTGCAAATTATAAAGCTGTGAGGTTCATACCCCAGGAGTACAGCAGGGTGCAAAAGAAAAAACTAATTTCTGATGCAAAGTACTACTTATGGGATGAACCATATCTCTTTAAGAGATACGCAGACGGAATGATCCGCAGATGCGTCCCTAGAGAGGAGGCACAAAAGATCCTGTGGCATTGCCATGGATCACAGTATGGAGGACATTTCGGAAGTGAGCGAACAACCACTAAAGTCCTCCAATGTGGCTTCTATTGGCCTACTCTCTATAGAGATGCCCGAGAGTTTGTGTGTAACTGTGACAGTTGCCAAAGAGCTGGTAACTTGCCTCATGGTTATGCCATGCCTCAACAAGGAATCTTAGAGATTGAGTTATTTGATGTATGGGGTATTGACTTCATGGGTCCTTTCCCACCATCATACTCAAACACTTACATTCTGGTGGCAGAAGACTACGTATCAAAATGGGTGGAGGCAATTGCCACACCCACTAATGATACCAAGACTGTGCTGAAGTTCCTCCAGAAACATATTTTCAGCAAATTTGGTGTTCCCAAAGTACTAATCAGTGATGGGGGTACCCATTTCTGCAATAAACAGCTTTACTCTGCTATGGTTCGATATGGAATTAGCCACAAAGTAGCAACTCCGTATCATCCACAGACAAATGGACAGGCTGAAGTCTCTAACAGAGAATTAAAGAGAATCCTGGAACGGACTGTAATTGCCCGTAGAAAGGATTGGGCAAAGAGCTTGGATGATGCTCTGTGGGCATACAGAACAGCATTCAAGACTCCTATAGGAACCTCTCCATACCAGCTTGTGTATGGCAAGGCCTGTTATCTGCCCGTGAAATTGGAACATAAAGCCTACTGGGCAACCAGATTCCTAAACATGGATGCTAAGTTAGCTGGTGAGAAAAGATTGCTCCAGCTAAATGAGCTAGAGGAGTTCAGACTCAATACTTTTGAAAATGCAAAAATTTATAAGGAAAAAGCAAAAAAGTGGCATGACAAGAAATTGTCATCCAGAGTCTTTGAGCCAGGACAAAAAGTTCTACTGTTCAACTCTAGGCTCAGATTATTCTCCAGGAAATTAAAATCCCGGTGGAGGGGACCATATGTGATCACAGGAGTGTCACCATATGGTTATGTTGAGCTTCAAAATATTGATTCTGACAAAAAATTCATTGTTAATGGACAGAAAATCAAACATTATCTTGAAAGCAATTTTGAGCAAGAATGCTCAAAACTGAGGCTTGAATGAAGCTCAGTAAAGGTCCAGCTAAAGACAATAAAGAAGCGCTTGCTGGGAGGCAACCCAGCCATTAGCAAGTTATTTGTTTTAATTAATACTTGTAGAAGTTTGATATACATTTTTCTTCAAAGGTTAATCATCAAAATTGAAGGAATTCACAAAGTTACAGAAGGATTTAGTGCAAAAAGCAGAGAAAAGGAACTTGCTGGCAAGAAAATGCCAGTAAAGGGCATTTTGGGCGTTTAACGCCAGAATTGCAGCATCCTGGGCGTTCAGCAAAACGCCCAGTGATAAAGAGGTTTCTGGCGTTTAACGCCAGCCAGGGTACCTGGCTGGGTGTTAAACGCCCATAATGGCCAACAATTGGGCGTTAAACGCCAGAATGGATACCATTCTGGGCGTTTAACGCCAGAAAGGCAGGGGGAGGAGATTTTGTTTCCAACTTCAAATTTTTTTTCAAATTTTCATGTTTTGATTCATACTTTTCTGCATAAACATGTTTCAAACTTTCATCATTCACCCTCAATTTTCAAAAATTCAAACATTTTCTAAATCTCTTTTAAATTTTCTTTCAAATCCTTCCCAAATCTTCTTCAAAAACTCAATTATCTTCTTAATTTCTTTCCAAATCTTTTTCAACTCATCATATCATCTCTTAAATCTTAGATGCATAACCAAATTTTCAGATTTAACATCTTTATATCTTTTTCAATTACAAATCTCATCTTTTTCATATCATGATTTTATTTTCTTCCATCAATCATATCTCTATGTCATATCTCTTTCAAATTTTTCGAATTAACTCCCCTCCTCCTATAAATATACATTCGGCCATCCCCTCCTCTCCACCATTCGAATTTGCCTCTTCTCCTCTCTCTCCCCTTTCCTTTCTTTTGCTTGAGGGCAAGCAAACCTCTACGTTTGGTGTGTTTTTTCGTGATCACTGAGCTAAGACTCATCAAGATCATGGCACCTAAGGGAAAATAAACCAAATCAAGAGGCAAGAAAGAGAATACTTCAAAGAGTCTTTGGAATCAAGAGAGGTTCCTAACCAAAGAACATGCAGACCATTACCACAAAATAATGGGTCTGAGGTCAGTGATCCCGGAAGTTAAATTCAATCTGAAAGAAGATGAATATCCGGAGATCCAAGAGCAAATTCGAAATAGAGGATGGAAAATTCTAGCTAATCCTGAAACAAAGGTTGGAAGAAACATGGTTCAGGAATTCTACTCAAATCTGTGGCTAACAGATAAGCAGAGAATAACTGGAAGCGCCTTTCATACCTACCGAACCATGGTCAGAGGGAGGCTTATTTACTTCCATCTGGACAAAATAAGAGAGGTCTTCAAATTGCCTCAATTACAAGATGACCCAGAATCCTTTAATAGGAGAATGGTGAGAGTAGATAAGAGGTTGGATCAAGTTCTAGAGGACATATGCCTCCCTGGAACTAAGTGGATAACCAATTCAAAAGGTGTCCCAAACCAACTCAAGTGGGGAGATCTCAAACCAGTTGCAAGAGGCTGGTTGGACTTCATTGGGTGTTCTATATTGCACACTAGCAACCGCTCTGAGGTCATTGTCAAAAGAGCAGTGATAATTCATTGTATTATGCTTGGAAAAGAAGTGGAGATTTATCATCTGATTTCTTGTGAGATTTACACAATTGCAAACAAGAACTCCACTGAAGCCAAACTGGCCTACCCAAGCTTAATTTCTCTGCTATGTAAAGATGCTGGGGTAAGGATGAGAGTAGATGAATTCATCCCAATCGAACACCCAATCACCAAGAAGTCAATGGAAGGACAAGTTCAAGACAACTCCATAAAAAGGAGGGCGCAGGAGTTCCTCCCAGAAATTCCTGAAATTGACTACTGGACCCGCCTAGAAGCATTTGTTACCAAGCTGCAAGAAGCTGTGGAACAACTTAAGGAAGAACAGCAGAATCAAAACTGCATGCTCTGCAAACTGCTGAAGGAACAGGAGAAGCAGGGGTGTGAGCTAAAGGAGCTGAAGCGCCAGAAGCTCTCCCTTGAAGGACCAAGCACCCTACAGATTGAGGGAGCATCCACTTCTCAAAATCAAGATTGTTGAGTCATAACTCTGTGATAACCTTTATTTTTAAGAGTCATTTATTTTTCTTTTTTTTATTTTCTGCCTTCTATTATTATTGGTTTGCTCCTATATTTATTTTTGAGTCTTATTGTCATTCCATGATCAATAAAATTTAAAGTTTATGTCTTAAAGCTATGAATGTCCCATGAATCCATCACCTTCTTAAATAAAAAGTGTTTTTAATTGAAAAAGAAAAAGAAGTACATGAATTTCAAATTTTAAAACAGTTTAATTATTTTGATGTGGTGGCAATACTCTTGTTTTTTGAATGAATGCTTGAACAGCGCATATGTTTGAATTTGATGTTTATGAATGTTAAAATTATTGGCTCTTGAAAGAATGATGGAAAAGGAGAAATGTTATTGATAATCTGAAAAATCATAAAATTGATTCTTGAAGCAAGAAAAAGCAGTGAATAAAAAAGAAAGAGAGGAAGATATGCGAAAAAAAAAAGCAAGCAGAAAAAGCCAATAGCCCTTTAAACCAAAAGGCAAGGGTAACAAAAAGGATCCAAGGCTTTGAGCATCAGTGGATAGGAGGGCCCACAGGAATAAAATCCTGGCCTAAGCGGCTGAACCAAGTTGTCCCTAACCATGTGCTTGTGGCGTGAAGGTGTCAAGTGAAGACTTGAGACTGAGCGGTTAAAGTCGTGGTCCAAAAGCAAAAAGAGTGTGCTTAAGAGCTTTGCACACCTCTAATTAGGGACTCTAGTAAAGCTGAGTCACAATCTGAAAAGGTTCACCCAGTTATGTGTCTGTGGCATTTATGTATCCGGTGGTAATACTGGAAAACAAAATGCTTTGGGTCACGGCCAAGACTCATAAAGTAGCTGTGTTCAAGAATCAACATACTTAACTAGGAGAATCAATAACTCTATCTGGATTCTGAGTTCCTATAGAAGCCAATCATTCTGAACTTCAAAGGATAAATGGGGATGCCAAAACTGTTCAGAAGCAAAAAGCTAAAAGCCCCACTCATCTAATTAATACTGATCTTCATAGATGTTTTTGGAATTCATTGTATATTCTATTCTTTTTATCCTATATGATTTTCAGTTGCTTGGGGACAAGCAACAATTTAAGTTTGGTGTTGTGATGAACGGATAATTTATACGCTTTTTGGCATTATTTTTAGTATGTTTTTAGTATATTTTAATTAGTTTTTATTATATTTTTATTAGTTTTTATTTAAAATTCACTTTTCTGGACTTTACTATGAGTTTGTGTGTTTTTCTGTGATTTCAGGTATTTTCTGGCTGAAATTGAGGGACCTGAGCAAAAATCTGATTCAGAGGCTGAAAAAGGACTGCAGATGCTGTTGGATTCTGACCTCCCCTGCACTCAAAGTAGATTTTCTGGAGCTACAGAAACCCAATTGGTGCACTCTTAATTGCATTGGAAAGTAGACATCCTGGGCTTTCCAGCAATATATAATAGTCCATACTTTGCCCGAGATTTGATAGCCCAAATAGGCGTTCCAAGTTAGCTCAAGAAATTCTGGCGTTTAACGCCGGAACTGGCATAAAAACCGGAGTTAAATGCCCAAACTGGCACAAAAGCTGGCGTTTAACTCCAAGAAAAGTCTCTACACATGAAAGCTTTAATGCTCAGTCCAAGCACACACCAAGTGGGCCCCGGAAGTGGATTTTTACACTAAACACCCTAGCTTACTCATTTTCTGTAACCCTAGGTCACCAGTTTACTATAAAAACTACTTTTAGTGATTCATCTTGTACCTCATGACACTTTACACGTTTCCTATTGTATTCTCTACCGCATGAGTCTCTAAACCCCATTGTTGGGGGTGAGGAGCTCTGCTGTTCTTCATGAATTAATACAATTACTACTGTTTTCCATTCTATCACGCTTGCTTCTATTCTAAGATATTCATTCGCACTTCAACCTGATGAATGTGAGATCCGTGACAATCATCATCATTCTCACCTATGAACGCGTGCCTGACAACCACCTCTGTTCTACATGCAATCAAGCTTGAATGTGTATCTCTTGAGTTTCTAATCTAAGATTGGAACCTTCGTGGTATAAGCTAGAATTATTGGCGGTCATTCCTGAGATCCGAAACGTCTAAACCTTGTCTGTGGTATTCTGAGTAGGATCTGGGAAGGGATGACTGTGACGAGCTTCAAACTCGCGATTGTTGGGCGTGTGACACACGCAAAAGGATCAATGGATCCTATTCCGACATGATCGAAAACCGACAGATGATTAGCCGTATGGTGACAGCGCATTTGGAACATTTTCACTGAGAGGACGGGAAGTAGCCATTGACAACGGTGATGCCCAACATAAAGCTTGCCATGGAAGGAGCCTTGCGTGCATGAAGAAGAAGATAGTAGGAAAGCAGAGATTCAGAAGACAAAGCATCTCCAAAGCCTCAACCTGTTCTTCTTTACCGCAAAACAAGTATTTATTTCATGTTCTTTTACTCTTTATAATTAAATCTGAGAATTATTGATATCCTGACTAAGAGTTACAAGATAACCATAGCTTGCTTCAAGCCGACAATCTCCGTGGGATCGACCCTTACTCACGTAAGGTATTACTTGGACGACCCAGTGCACTTGCTGGTTAGTTGTGCGGAGTTGCAAAAGTGTGATTGTAATTTCGTGCACCACATCCCTTTCCAACCTGATTTGAAACATATGTTCATAAATTTTAATCCAACCATTAACATCAACATAACCACATATGTTGCAGCATAGGAAGTAATCTAACTTTGGCTTATTACAAGATAGTTCACACCCAGAATCTTCATCCATTGTTCTCAGGCGTCGAAGAAGTCTACAGCTCCGGTCTTTCACCACAAAAGCAAGTTGTTCTTCTCTTTCAAGCCTTATTATTGCTACGAGATGATTGGGAATACTGGGATGCCTTTGTATCTCGAAGATATATGATCTCTAACTTTTGCTTCAAAACGCGATGGATTTGGGGGCGAAGGAAGAGAAGTAGCGTTTAGGGTATAATTTTTCCCTTTTTTACTTTTTTTAATATTTAAATTTTTTTTCTATCCTAACGGTTATTTTCACTGTGAGTGCCACGTTTAATAGTACACTTCATCACCTTCGTTAAGTGTAACCGAGGAATTTGACGGTAGGATCACATTGATGTCATTTTAAACGTTTTGGAATAAAAATAGAATGATTTGAACGTTAAAAACCAAAATAGAATTCACCCCAAACGTTGGACCAAAACAATACTTTACCGTCATATATATGTGTGTGTGATAATTTTGTTCATAAAATTAATTTAGTATTCGGCCACAATATATACTTATTTGAAAGCGTTTTTTCGGAAATTAATTTTATTATGGAACCAATATTGGTGCTGGACGGAGTTATGGAGAGGAGGAGAGCTTTACATTTGTATGGTGTCAGTTTACATGCAAATCGGACCGAGGGACTTGCCAAAGCAAAATCGGACTGTGCGAGAACTGCAGCAAAGAACTCAGAGGGTTCGTTTTAATTTAAAAAAAAAAAAGAAAAATCTGAAAACAGATGGTCCGTTTTCTTTTAAGGGAAAAAAAAAAAGAAAAATCTGAAAACGGAGGGTCCATTTTCTTTTAAGGGAAAAATAAAAAAAAATCTAAAAATGGAGGGTCCGTTTTCTTTTAAGGAAAAAAATTAAAAAACAAAAATATGAAAACGGAAGGTCCGATTTGATTTCAAATATATATAAAAAAAAAAACTAATCGGATGATCCGATTTGTGGTTAATAAATTTTTTAACAAAGAATTCGGACGGTTCGATTTCTCTCTGTCCCACACCTGTGTCTAACACCTGCATACACCATAACCAAACACAACTCACACACTCCTCCCATATCAAAAAAAATTAGCCGCGTTTTTTCACATTCAGTATTTTACTATATATTTGGAGACCAGAATTATATAATATGACCTTTTAGGGAATAGCAATAAAATCTTGAGCGGTAAAAGTTGCAGTGAGAAAGAGAGAGTGAGAGAAGAGAGTGAGAAAGAGAGAGTGAGAGAAGAGGGACTGAGAGAAAGGTATGAATGAGAAGAATTATTTACTGGAGTAGAATGAAAAATCACAAAAGTAACTGTTACAAGAAAAATCACAAAAATAGCTATTACAATGCGTAAACTATATGTACAGCTAAGCTAACTCTGATTAATTTTAACTTCTGACTAACTCAAATCCTAACTACTTTCTAACTTTAGTAACTTATTAGTAACTAATAACTTCTAACAACAAACAAACTAATCATAAATATCTATATCAACTAATAAATAGTAAACATAAAAAGTATTGATACTATGTGTATTTCTTAAGAATTATACATTTAAATTGGTGTAAAAAAAATCCTGTAATAATTAAATTGATTTTATATGTATTTTTAAGGAGTTAAGTTATTATATATTCATTTATCTTTTGCAAACACTTGTCTCTACTAGCATTTTTAAAAAATGTAATAAAGTGTATGTACAAATATATATGTGTCTCCATTAAAAAATTATATTTTTTCACATTAAACACTACCTATTTTTTGTGTCAAAATATTGATTTTATATATATATATTTAACTTTTAGAATTAAATTTTGATATACTATTAGTATAAAATAGTATTAGCGTTAGTTTAGATTGACTTTTTTAAGGGAAAAAAGTATTTATTTTTTTTTAAATTATTCAATTTAAAACATATTTGGATACGTCTTTTAAGCAAAGTACTTTTATTAAAAAATAAATTATTTGTTTTCCCTAAAAGCTAACAATATTTTACTTTTAAAAAAAGTAGAAACAAAAGATATTTTTAATACTTGAAAACTCTTTTTAAAAAGTCTATCCAAATATAAAATAATTTTTTCTATTAAGAAAAGATCTTTTTTAAAAAGATAAAAAATAACTACTTTTTTCAAAAGCCAATCGAAACCAACCCTTACATGTACATTCAATTACATAACACCATATCATAAAAAATAACTACCTTTTATATTGATTACATTCGTGTAAATGATCATCCAAAAAAATAGATGCAATTGGATAATTGTGTAAAATATTTTACAATGTCAGCACATTAAAATTAAACACTTATTTGTATCTAAAAGTATAAGATAAATATATATATATATATATATATATATATATATATATATATATATATATATTAAATTAATTTAATAAAAAATAAAATATTATTACATTATTATTTAATTAATGAATTTATTTAGTTAAAGTTTATATCCTTGATTTTTTTTTCTATTCAACTTTAATATTTTCTAGTAAATTGAATAATTTTGTACTAGCACTACAAGAAAAACGTTAAGTTCCGTTGGATTTACCATTAGATTTAGCGTCACAGAGTAGCGGTTGACGATAACCACGTCAAATTCGTAAAGTTTTTTAATTACCGGCAGATTCTGTTTTTCGACAGTAAATCCGTCGGTAATTTTTTGAGGAAAAATAAATTAAATTGGCACGTCCTTTACCATTGAATGTAACTCAATTTAGTAAAATGATTCATCTTGGTGACCCGCAATGGTGTACCATCAAAATTTTGTGATGTTAAATCCGACGGTAAGGTGACTTTAATATTGTTAACAACTTAGTTGTACTCTTCTGCATATAAATACTAGGCAATCTAGTCATATTGTTTCAATGCAACATGTGTAGTCGAAGTCGTTGGTTCGCGAGGCGATGTTGGCGGAGACGTAAGTACACAGACACGCTGAAGGAGAACAAAGAGATATTTGCTGATCAGCGGTCTCAAGACCATTATGTGAATAAACATACATCTGATTATTAGAGACTAACTATATATCTGTCGGATTACTAATCATAATAACTTGTGTTAATTACATAGGAGTCCTACACACAGAGACTAGAGGCCGCGAGTCAGCAGTCTCAACAAGGTGAGGAAGACGCCGCCGATGGATCTGTAGTTACAGTCATCGATCCCGATGCAGTTTGGCGCGAGACCGCCTCCACCCCATACAAGAACCGCGTATATGGGATCGGGTCGTTCTTTGCTAACAGCCTCCGCACATCCACGTTGAAGCTGTCGTGAGGCTTCGCCACTAATTGAGGATGCAGAAGCTCTAACGCAGCCTTCAGCAGTAGGTTCGGGAGCTTAACGAATATCGAAAAAGGTATCAGGGGATCATCAACTGCGTGACGTCTACTGATGAGCTGAGGCTGGATTTTTGATAGTCGGTGGAGAGGATGTAGCATATGGAGGCTCAGATGACGATGTACCAGCCCAGATGCGCGCCGCTGGCATCAACCTTGCTAGTGGCAGCGGTCTTGCTGATGGCATATAAACATCACCGCCTTCTGCGTCGCCGACTCAGGACCACGGGACCGACGACGACTACCTAGATCTGTAGTTATTTGTTTTTCATTTAATTGTTTTATTTGCATATTTGGTGTAGTTCACTTTTAATATATTTGAATAGTGTATTATTTATTTTAATTAAATAACAATTTTTCATTATTTATGAATGGACCACTAATTGTGTGAAAAAAATTAAATTTAAAATTAAAATTGACCATGTATTTCAAATTTAAAAAAAAAAAAAATTGATATTACTGTTGGAAATACCATAGGAATAATCCGACAGTAACAATGTGTGAAACAACACTTTTTGGCGCCAATAATACCGTCAAAAGAATCCGCAGGTAACCAATTGGTTTTTCAACCTGATGATCCGTCGCAACTTCTAACGATAACTACCATCGGACGAAAATATTCGACGGTAAACATTTACCGGCGAGGTTTATACCGCCTGATTATTTCCGACGGTATTTAAATTACCGTGGGATTTTATTTGTTTTTCCGACGATACTCAGTGTTTTTCTTGTTGTGTGGACAAGTATTTTGATAATTAGTTCCTAAATGTAAATTGAATTAAAAATCATTTAAAAATTAATTAACACTACAAGAAAAACGCTGAGTACCGCCGGACTGAATTTGACGATATGAACGGCGCTGGAAATTGTTTATCGACGGATTATTTCGTCCGATGCTAATTATCTGCATTTTTTGTCATTTTTTAATGAATTTTCCGAGACTAAGTTGCTGATTATCGTTGAATTATTCCAACGGTAACTTTGGCGTCATATTATGTCTTTTGGCGCCCAATTACTGTCAAACATTTTGCCGGTAAATGCTACGGTAGTTTTTCTTTCACAATTTAGCCACAATTAGTAGTTAAATTAAAATTCTTGTTAACATTATTAGGGCACAAAATCAAAATTATCAAAAATCAACTAATGATTTATTAAATATCAATTGTTTGAATATAATAAAATATCACAGAAGTAGAATACAATGAAATAGACATAAAATAAATTAAATCCCTAAATTCTACAAATTCCGGTAATTGTCGTCATTGTCGTCTTTCCCCTGCTGAGACGGCGGAGTAGGTGCTGATGTCGGTGTCCTACCAGCAGCGTCGCTACCTCCAACACGCATCTGCTCGTTGTACACCTCCATCTGCTCTTATAAATGCTCTAGTCGCTCCAGCTTCTTTGTCATCTGCGAGTTGATGGATGTGGTGTCTCCCATGCATACAAGAAGCTCGTTGTACCTCTGCTCATACTGCTGAGCTTGTTGGTGAAGCTCTTGTGTTAGCTTCTGCATTTCCTCCCTTAAGTTGACAACTTCCTCGGGATCGGCAGGGTTGGTGGTAGAGGCAGAGGCAGATGAAGCCGCAATGCAGAGGTGCAGAGGCCGCTGGTGAAGGACGACCCCAACCCGAAGACACGATTATTGTGGGGTTTAGAGGCGGTCTCGCGCCAAACCCTATCAGGATCCACCACTGAGGTATCGGAGTCGGGGTCGTTGTTCCCACTAAGCGACTAAGATTGCTGGGTCACAGCCTCCAATCTCTGCGTGTAGTCCTCGTGTGTAACATACGTTGTGACTATGATAACAATTAATTGACTTTAAATCAAACAAATTTTAAACTTAGAATTAATTGAAACTCACATAATAAGCCACAGACTGCTCATCAGCAAATATATCCTTGTTGGCCTTCAACTCTCTGCCAGTGTCGCCTCACCATCCAACGACTTAGACTACACATACTGAAATCAACCAATAAAATAAATCAAGAAATAACTAATTCAAGTAATTACAGCCTACTTTTTTTCTTTATGAAGGTTGCCAACCCACCCGTATACTTCAACGACATCGGCGAAGCCCTGTTAGCAAAGTTCGTCAGACGGCGATGCTTGAACTCCTCATCTATTCTAAAATAGGCCTCCAGTTCCTTCTTGATAAATGGATGGATCCAGACCATTAGGTGGTTGCAGAAGTCATTTAGCTAGCTAGTGGTCGAGATCTTCCTGATCATGAGATAATGTTCTGTATCCCATATTAATTTCAACTGCACAAATTGATTCAACAACATTAGTTAGTCGAAATAAAATACAGTTCAAATAAATTTAATTCAACAACATTTGGATTCTTACTGCCCACTTTTGAAACCATCGTTCTCTGGTCTCCGCAGGGATCTTCATGTAGCTCGGCCATCGGTGGTCGTACATTAACTTAATCACCTCAGAGATCTCCTGTGTATATGCATTATTGTTCGATACAAACCTATCAATGAAAAAACTTAAGATTAACAAACACATAAAAACACATATATAAACCTTATCTGTATAAAAGATATTAAAATAGTAATAACTCACGCCTGCATGCCATCAGGCCAAATCCTCATCCATTGGCAACCAACGCCCAATCCTTCACCATTTAACACTCCAAGAAGCACCTTAAGTTGATAATCCGTTTCCAAAAGAGCAAATTGATATAGGCCTATGAAGCTCATGGAGGAAATAGTTACCCACTCAATTTGTCCTTGGGGTGGAGTCATCCTATTAAGCTCTTGCACAATTGCTTCCACTTCTTGGATGATCACCTCTTCCTCACCACTCTTTTCTAGCTCTTCCCTTTCTATCTCAAACTCCAAAGTGGGAGGTTCCTCCAGATCATTGAGGGGGTTGACCAAGGTGGACAAAAAATCATTGATGATGCAATCCACTTCTTTATCAAACTTCCTCAATCCTCCATTTACCTCTTGTGGCTTACTAGTTTTACCTTCCTCCTCTTGTGCATATTTCTTATCCTATCTCCTCTTTTTTTCCTTGAGGCTCCATGTTCTCCTCCTCTATACACTCCTTACTTGATTCTCCACCTTCTTCAAGGGGGATGTCTTGAATGGTTGAGCGTAGTGAGGTCAAGCGGTTCACCGCTTCGGCTATGGTGGCCATGAACTCCGCTTGCGTCCTTCGGAACCCTTCTTGCTCTTGGAAGAATGCTTGAAGGTCTTGTTGTTCTTGGGGCAAGGGTTGGAAAATGTCATATTGAGGTGGAAAAGAAGGTTCAAAGGTTGGAGGAAATGTTGTATAGTTGGAACGTGTGTCATGTAGATGAGGGTATTGAGGTGGTGTATAATGGTGTGGTTCATATGGTTGGTAACAAGGTGTATAGACATTCTGATTCCATGGAGGTGTATAGGGTGGTGCTTGAAGGTTTGGTGGTTGAGGGTTGTGTATGGGTATCTCTCATATCCTTGGGCTTGATATTTACGTAGGGGAGGGTTTGGCTTGTTGTAGTATAAGGGAGGTGTTTGCCATGAGTGTTGCTCATACACAATTGGTTCCTCCCTTAATTGATTCTCCCATTCCATGAAGCCATCCCAACTTGAACTCATCATACCCTACAAAATACTCACAACCAAGCTCCAAGCAATAAGGGTGATATCACATAGAGAAAGTAGGAAATAAAAGCAAAAGACATAAGTAAACAAAAAAAGCAAACACCTAAATATTAACAAAAACAACCAAATAACCAAAAAGTAAGATATTTACACTATCAACATATTTACAACAACCAAAAAGATAGCACTCAATTGCATCCCCGGCAATGGCGCCAAATTTGATAAAGAGAATTATTGCATAGTTTGGAATCGATCAAAACTAGAATCAATTCGTTGGTAGCATGGTCCAGACCAACAATGAATTCTCTCAATCAAATGTTTTAGATTCAATACAAAATAACCGAGATTAAGAGTACTTCAACCTCGGGTCGTTCTCCCTAGGATACAATTGGAAGTGTTTCTCTTTCGGTTGTGAGGAAAAGGGGGGGTTTCAAGAAAGAAAGGAAAGATTAAAAGAACCAAGAAATAAAAGAACTAAGAGATGCTCAAAATTGTAATTAATGCAAGTAAAGAGAAGGTAAGATCAAAACTAGTGAAAATGCTATAAATGCAATGAAGAACCTTGACTTGGGCATGAAGATCCAAGGAATCCTATCATCGCCATAACCACAACTATGGTAATTATGATGAGTCAATCTCGCCTAGTCAACCGCAACCATCGAGGAGTAAGTCAAGCAAGCATAATTGACCTTAATCGATAAGTCCTAACCAACTTACCAAACTAGTTGGTAAAAGGCTAGCGTCAATGGAAACAAGAGTCAACTAACTACCCAAGAATTATCACTAAATGTCGGACATTATGACTCTAGTATCCTTGGAACTCAAACCACAAGCCAAGGTGGGAAAATCTACTCAAATTCTAAAGTTGGCATTTTCACAAACACCTTGTGTGCATAAAAGTAAAACATGGAAAATTACAAAGTAAAATAACAAACTATAACCAACTATCAACAAAACCAAACATAAACAAGCAAACAAGCATAAAGAAAGCATGAAACATTAAATTCATCAATCAAAACTTCAAGAAACTCAAAATTGCAATTATAAACAAAGTAACTTGAACCAAGGCAAAAGGAAGTAAATGTGCTATAATTAAAAAGGAAATTGAGAGTACTTACAATAAAGATGAGCAAAATCCAAAATTAAGCTTGCTATAAAATGCTACATGAAGATGGAAATTAAACCCTAAGAGAGCATTTTTTCTACTCTACTCCTACTCCTACTCCTAATGCATTTTCTACCTAATCTACCCTAATGAAAGCTTATCCTTCATATGTGTTGAATCCTACCTTATATAGCACTTCATTTCAGCATTTCAGCCTCCCAAAAATGAGCCAAGGGCCTCCAAATTCGTGCAGTACGTGTTTCATTAATGAATTCACGTGCAGGGACCTGTGCGGATGCACAGATGTGTACGTCCGCACAGGTGCGTGCGTACGCACACATGAAAATTCTTGCTTGTGCGCGTGCAGGCAGGGTTGTGTGCACGCACACTTCGCTGTGTGTGCTTTTCCTTGTTTTCTTAATGTTTTCTCCCTTGTACATGCTTCCTTCCACTTTTGGCTATTCATTCTTGCCTCCAAGGCCTGAAATCACTCACAAACCATATCACGGCATCGAATGACATAAAAGTGGAATTAAAAATCACTAATCTAAGCATTAAAATGAATGTTTTCACATTTAGAATCAAATTAGGGATCAAACACAACAGTATGCTATTTTGGTGCTTAAGTGTGAGTTCATGTGCTAGAATCCATCCAAATTTAGTCAAAATATGCCAACAAATATAGACTCATCAGACGCATTAGACAAATCACCCACCGCGGGCTTTGTCACTGGATCTATAAGGGTGTAGCAAAAGGAGGCACGTAGTTCAGGTTCGGGACCATGATGAACTGCTGGTACATTGGACCCACCTGTGATGTCACAAGGATCGACAGAGTAGTCGGGGTAAAGGGCGATGACTGAGCAGTCCCTGGAGATTCGGTGCAAACCTTTCTTCTACTGCGACCACGAGATCCACTCGATCTACCTCTGCTACCTGTCATCATGTCTGCAAAGAGAATATATTATTAACACTAATCAGCATATATACTACACAAATCCTTCAACATTTATATTATTTTTAAAAAAATTTGACATAACCTCTCTTAAAATTAGACATATATCCACCTTTACAGTTCCCACAAATCCAGCCAACTTCAGTCCACGACATCAGTCAAAACCCTCTAAATTCTTAACAATTAAACTCAATTAAACAAGGAGTTTTCATATTCAAATCCAAAACAATAATTCTTAAACTCATGAAGGTTGAAGATATAATATGTAAGCTAGAGGACCAAAATCTTATACCTTAAAATAATAAATAAACCTTGAACATGACTAATTTTAAATCTAAAGCATCCTTGTTGATGCATGATTAACAACATAACAAATATGGTAATATATATATATATATATATATATATATATATATATATATATATATAAAATTATATATAAATAAAATTATAAACACAAGTTTCATTTCAGATATTCTAGAACCTTTAAATTAAGGATAATTAGTTTTGCTTGCTTTCACAATTAGTCAACAAATTAACATAATCAACTACAATAATAAATATATTAGTATTATAACCAAATTTACATGTTTATATCTTAGGTCTTATACTAATTTTTTTTTAAATATAACCATTTTTATTTGATATATTTACATAAAAACCATCCTTTTTTCCAAAACTAAAGTCGTATTCCTAGACCAAATTATTTATGTTTTTATATTAAATTTATAATTAATATAAATACAATGAAATAACATACCTTATTATCATATTATTATCAATAATATTAAATGATTAATTGAGTTGTTACAAAATTTAAAAAAAAAATTTAAATCCTAAACCCAATTTCACAGTAATCAATTTCAAACCCTAAATCTAATTTCATGGTAATATAATTTAAACTCTAAATCCCAAATTCATATCACTTTATTCATAAAACATATATTAAAACCAATTTCATAGCAAAATCTAAACATCAATAATAGAAATGGCCGACTTACTTGAAATGGAGGAGGTAGCCGGCGGCGTAGCAGACTCGTTGTCGTGGTGGCGAGGCGGTGCATATTCTTCACGAAGCAGAGGTGTGGCTTGAGCAACTATCTCGTTGCGAAGAAGGGATAGTGCAACGAGAGGAGGGAGGCGGCAGCGGCAAAGGTGTTGACGGAGCGGCGAGGAGAGGAAACAAGTAGAGAGGGAGTGGGATAAGAAAGGGTAGAGAAAGAGAGAGAAGAGATTTCGAAATGAAGGAAGAGAGAATTCACGCTTTGAATTTTAAGGTTCCTTATTGTCGGATTTACCGGCGGATAAATCCAACGGTAACATATACCAAAACATAACATTCCACTAAAATGGATTTATTGGTAGATTTTTCTGCCGGTAAATTCCATGATACATTTCGTACCTATTTTTTCCATTTTTTCTCTAACTATTATCGGTGAATTTACCGTCGAAAACGAAAATTCATCGGTAATGATTTGACCTGACGAATTTTACATAAAAACCGTTCCTAAATTTGTCGGTAAAGTCAACGCTAATGTGTAATGCTAAATCCGACGGTAAATCCAACAATACTTAGTGTTTTTCTTATAGCATAAAACAATAACACATTTTGTACTTTTATCTATCTAAGTAACAAACTTTTATTATTATTATTATTATTATTATTATTATTATTATTATTTAAAATTAATTTTTGGCCTTTTTTTTATTAAATGATTGAATAATTATTAAGTAATCTATAAAATATATGATGAGAGATTTGGTGCATAATTTTTTTCCTAAAATACTATTTATCGTACATAATTCATAAAAAATATGTTTGACTTTTATTATTGATTGAAAGATAATTTATTTATCATTTTGATTAATCTCATTATTATTATTATTATTATTATTATTATTATTATTATTATTAAAAAAAGTGAATTAATAATTACATTATTATTTATCAATATATTAATATTTATAACGAATAAATAAAAATTATTTAATATTTTTGTGTTATTTATTTTTATATATTTTGATATATTTATAAATTTTTAATTATTTTTATATGTTTTATATTTGTTCTTACAATTTAAAATTTTTAGATCTGTCATTAATTCACTGATCTTTTGCCACGTGTAATTTTTTTTTTTTTATGTCATTTCTATATTATTTGGTGTAGCTGATGTTAAAGTTAAACTCCTTTCATCATTTAGCCATATAGTTGTTGTTTTTTTACTATCCTTTGTGTCATTTATTTCGGGTATTATGTCTCATACAAAAAGACAAAATTGACTTGCTGCCTATCTATACTTAGTATATTACTATTCCAATAAAGTGGATGTAACATGTGAAAATTTTCCAATCAGAATGTTCTCATGTTCTTTTACCGACCATAGCGTGAAGTTATTGACTTATTTTAAGGGAATGTTGAACTAAAATTTTTTTATTAAATATAAAAAAAATTTAATTATTAAAAAAATATTATTAATTAATAATTTAATATTTTTTATATAAAAATTAATTTTATTTTAAATTATTATTTAATTATATAATAATATTATATTTTTTTTATAATTTATGAATAAAATTAAATATTTATAAATTAAAAATAAATAAAATTAAAATTAAAATATTTTTAACTCACAAATAAAATAAAATTAAATTTATATAAAATTCTCAACCTATGAATAAATTTAAGATTGAATTCAAATTCTATCTTATCTTATTCATTATCACTTGTATTTGTGCATAACTTTTTTCTCAGCAAAAATTAATTTATTGTTGATTTTAATAAGGCTTGAAATCTGAAAAGGATCTGCGGATCCCCTATGGTAATACGCATCAATTATCCTAGTGGCTACTTGATGGACTAATATATATTGGATCTAATCCAAACTTGGAATAACATGAAAAGTGAGTGGCCAACAATCAATTAACTGCAACGGTTTTGTGGCCTTTTCTTATTAAATCAGTTAAATGCAGTAGCACCTACTCCTCGGTAGATGTTGCTTCTGAACAATTACAGCTATATATAGCCGCCCCCATCCAGGCCATCCCTATTCATTATAGTGTACTGATCATTATTTATTATATGAATAAATAATTATTTATGTTCGTCTATTCGAATGTTCGGTGAATCAGGACAAACGGGTACTGAAGTAGAGATTCGGAAGGATTGGGACCTGGGCGCGGGTCGTGAAGCTGGAGGAGGTTGCGTGTTAGGAAATGCAGGATGACGATGTGGTGGGGTCATCTGTAAGTACTCCAACATTTAAATTAGTATCTGTACAAGAGGCAGTGATTTAGAATTAGAATAGGTGACGTATTTTTAGAGAGGGGTAGGTCCCTCCCCTCTTATAGTCCGTACTCCGGAGACCCTTTGCGGTCACCATCTTTTTGAAAGCTTCTGCTAGCTGTCCAAATTCCACGTGGATGAGGAAAGGAAGGCAGGTCTCCTCCTGGCTCGGGTCGAATGACCCGTCGGGTCGGCTGCTCGTATCCGGACCAGGGTTGCTGATGGGTTGGGCCGGAACAGTGCCCCAACGTACCAACTATGAGCGCAGAAACTCGTAGTTGGCGCGTTTGATCTACTATTCTACTTGCCTCTGCCAGTCGAGTTCTCATGGGGTTGGAAATCCGTGATAGAGTTCGTGCCCCCAACGTGCTAGTGGCCTTTGCCCGTTACTAAAAACGTTGCCTCGATTCTCGCACCGAGCATTTGATGTTCATTATGGCTGATTTGAAACTCGGGTAAAAAACCTATTTTGCCCCTACCTTTCGTGCTCCCCAGTGTCACTTACTATCTTGCATTCTCCCCTTTTGCTCCTTATTCCTTCATACTTCTTCCAATTCACTGCCTTCATCATCATTCTCCTCTTTCTTGACTTCTATCGCTACGAGTTTTGCTGCACTTTCCATGGATCCACCTTTCCTTTCTACACAATTTCTTGGTAGGTTTTGGCTGCCTCCATCTCTTTATGGACGATCCTGGTTTCGTTTTCATTTTTGCCATTTTTGTTGCGTTCCTTCTTCATTGTTTATAATTGTTCTTGCCTGGGTTACGCTACTGTTAGGTAGGTTACTAGGGGTTGCCATTAGGTAAATTAGTCTTGGCTCTTAATTGATTATAGATTAGTGCAGAATAGAAGTGTAACAGAACGTAGTGTTAGTTTCTGTTTCCCCCATTTCCCGACCTCCCAGATTTGACTTTAAGTGATGTTCCCACTGTAGGTATGGCGCAGCATCCCATCCCGAGAACTCCGGTAGACCGTTATATTTGGGTTACTTTCGACGTGAAGGACACGGCGTTTAAGATAACTCTCGAGGAGCTCCAGGAGTTCCGCAACTTTGATCTGCTCTGTGGAGGAGGTCCCAATGAGGAGTATTACGACACGTTCGTTCCTGGAGACCGGGAACGCATTTGTCACATAAACATGAACACCGCCCGAGTTGCCGATTGGATGTGGGTGTACAAGCCCATGTTCACCAACTTGGGGATTTGACTTCCCTTCTCCCCTTTTGTTATCCCTCTCTTGAATCGATGTGATGTGGCGCCATCACAATTACATCCGAACAGCTGGGCATCCATTCGTTGTTTCGATATGGTATGCGAATACTTGGAGCTACTGATCTCAGTAGAAGTCTTCCTCTACTTCTTTCTTCTGACCAACCCTTCAAAAGAAGGAAAACATAAAAAATGATACATGTCGTTCCGAGCCGTGCAGGGTCGACGGATCTTCAGGTTGTTCAAAGATTCGTTCCATGGTTTCAAGGAAAAATATTTCAAAGTACGACCCGCTGAAGGTTGGCATCCCTTCTGGCTGACTTTAGAGGGAGAACGTCGGATACCGACCTTTTGGAGCTTCGGTGCCTGGGCCAATATTTTCATAAAGAGTACTTATAAGGGTCTAAGTCAGCAAAACTGGGACATCACCGATATATTATTGGCCATTTTTAGAAAGAATAACCTCAACCCCTATCTGTTGATGGGTGACCTTGAAACGGGTAGAAGTTATGTGGGTGAGTCGTCGGGTTGTGCTCCTTTTGTGATTTCATTTGCTCCGACTTGTATACCTGTCTAACTTGTGGTCCGTAACGTTTGGGTTCTGCTTTCTTGTTTCAATATCCATGGCTGCCGAGTAAATGGGTATCAGCAACTTGATGGCTCAATTCCTTCCGGGGAAAAGCAGCGATAGCTCGGAAACTCCTTCAGCTATGGCTCCGCCTTCCCCAACACCCAAGGTTCAATTGCGACATCCTCCTCAAGAAAACGTTGGTCCTAGTGCCACGTGTGAACCTCCGATCTGAGGAGATTCCCAAGGATGAGGCGGGCCCCAACCTAACCATCCTGGAGAATCCTAAGAAGAGGAAGGCGACGTACAGTCCATAGGACGCACTCACCGTGATGGAGAAGAATTTCGATGCTGGGGGATTCATCGATTCCCAGCTTTTGGCAGGCACTAATGACTTTTTCCATGGTAGTGACTTGGCCTCTCAAGCTAGGTGAGTTTATCGTTGCATGCTTCATGCTGTAACTATTGCAAGGAAAGCGGAACCCGTTCTGGCCCAGGCTGGGGTGCTAGACGGTAAGTACCGCTCGGCACTGCGGGAGATCGGTGGTTTGAAAGATGAGATGGAAACTACTAAGACCAAGTTGGTAGACACGGAAGAGAAATTGAAGGTTTTTGACGGGACGGTGGCCCGCCTTGCCGACCAGAAAATGACCCTCGAGAGCCAGCTTGGCGCCGCATTGGGTCGAGCGACTGTGGTGGAGGCCAAGGTTGCTGATCTGGAGAAAAAGCTAGCCAAAGCCGTTGAGTCGGCAGATACTGCCAAGGCTGAGATCACAGGCTTGAAGGGGGAGGTCGCCGGTTTAAAAAAGAAGAACAAGGAAACTGTCAAGAATGCTCGCGAGTTGATTGGAGGTACTGAGGAGGCGATCAAGGCGCAGGCCAAGCTGCTGTCTCCCGACGTCGATACCTCGGCAATTGGGCTTTCAAGACTATCCATGATGGTAAGATAGTCGATATTTTGAGAAAGTAACTTGTAATTTCTTCCATTGGACTTGTACTTTTGTTTTCTCCTTAACTGGGCCAATGTGGCACCTTACCTTGTAATCGATCTTTCGGACTTGTAGTTTTCTTAGAACTTGCTTATTTTGTCGTAAATGATTATCGTTAGGTCATTATCGTGCCTTTCCTTTTAACCGTTTTCGTTCACTTGAATGCATTGGTTATTTTGCTTTGTCCCCGTTTGGCTTTCAAGTTGTTAGCCGTTACACATTGGGTATCGTGACTTACAATTTCTTTGGCTCCCGGGGTGATCAGTCCCGAGGTGTTGTCGGGTCACGTGGGCCTTGCAAAGCTTTCATCGTAGGCCCCGTGAGAAAAATTTGCGAGTAAACAAGCAAATGTATGCATGGTCGATAAAACAGTTATAATGATGATAAAATAAAGAAAGCAATTGAACTTGGTACGTTATAGAGGCGATATATTCAAAACATCTAAAAATAAGAGACAAGGTTTGTGGAAAGGTGACCACGAAAATGGTAGGTCATCTGTCATGAGTAGAACCTTTTCAGGTTTGCTACATTCCACGTTCTCGGGACGTCGCTCCCGTCTAGCCTCTCCAACTTATAAGCGCCTTTCCCGAGGACTTTTTTTACTCTGTACGGGCCTTCCCAATTTGCCTTCTCCTGGGGTCGGTAAGCCGGCGTAATACCAGGTCGCCTTCCTCGAAACTCCTACCGAGGACTTTCCCGTTGTACTGCAACGCTATTCTTTGCTTCAATTTAGTTTCCCTCAAATAAGCCATCTCCCTTGTCTCGTCAATCAGGTCCTTCTCCACAGCTTCTTCACCACCACTGAGGAGTAACCTCAGGTTCAACTCCCCAATTTCAACTGGAATCACCACGTCTACACCGTAGGTAAGCTGGAAAGGCATTTCTCCGATAGTGAACTGAGGTGTTGTCTTATAGGACCACAAGACCGAGGCTAGTTCGTCTTCCCATGAGCCCTTTTTCCTGATCAAGTCACTTTTTCAACCCTTTGAGAACAGTTTTGTTTGCCGCCTCCACCTGACCATTACTTTGTGGGTGTTCTACCGAGGAGAAGTTCTGCTTAACGCCTAACCCAGAGAAAAATTTCCCGAACTTCTTGCCTACAAACTGCGTCCCATTGTCCGATATCACGATTTCAAGAATACCGAATCTGGTGATTACTTATCTCCACATGATTTTCCGACAATTTGCTGACGATATGCTGGCCAGCAGATCCGCTTTTACCCATTTAGTATAGTAGTCGATGGCTACTATCAAATACTTGACTTCCCAAGGCCAACCGGAAATATCCCTAGGAGGTCAACTCCCCACTGAGCGAAAGGTCGGGAGGCCAGCATCGAGCTTAATTCTCCTGTTGGAGCCTTGTAGAAGTTGGCATGTTCCTGGCATTTCTTGCACTTCTTGACGAACTCTTGCACATCCGACATAATTGTGGGCCAATAGTATCCGGCTCTGACGAGCTTCTAGGCCAATGCTTTTCCTCCGATGTGGTGGTCGCAACGCCCCTCGTGGACTTCGCTTAGGACGTAGTCCATTTGGTTGGGGTGTAGGCATTTCAGCAAAGGTTGGTTGAGCCCTCATTTATATAGTTGTCCTTGTATCACCACATACTTAGCTGCTTCTCTTTTTGTTGCTCTGGCCTTCTTCTCGTATTTAGGGAATTTGCTGCCTTCCAAAAAGCGAAGAACTGGGTCCATCCACGAAAGGGAACTCAACACTTGGGTTACACATAGAGCTATTGATGGCTCCGTCACTAATCCGTGAATCAGAGATCGGTTTCCCGTGCCAGGTTTTGTGCTCGCTAGCTTTGACAAGAGGTCGGCCCTGGCGTTCTTTTTCCTGGGTATGTGTTGGACCGTTACCTCTTCAAAATCCTCACATAGCTTCTTCACTTTCTCTATATATTTTTGAAGAAAGAAATCTCTGGCTTGGTAATTCCCGTTGACTTAAGAGGTCACAATTTGAGAATCACTGTTGACTTCAACTCTCGATGTGTCGACCTCCTTAGCTATGACTAATCCCTCTATCAAGGCTTCGTACTCCGCCTGGTTGTTAGAAACCAGAAAGTCAAACTTAATTGATTGCTCATAAATCACTCCCGCTGATGTTTCAAGAATTATCCCTGCTCCCCCAAACACTTGATTGGAGGCTCCATCCACACGGAGCTTCCACCGTGTATTCGTATTCCCAGGCGAGTCTCCCATCACTTCCACTAGAAAATCTGCCATTGCTTGGGCCTTGATCACATGTCTGGGTTCATATCGCAGGTCGTACTAGGATAATTTGACCGCCCACGTCATCATGCGACCCGCCAAGTCGAGTTTTTGTAGAACTTGGCGAATGGCTTGGTCGGTTCTTAGGGTGATCAGGTGGCCGTGAAAGTACTGCATCAACCTTTGAGACGAGATCAATAGAGCGTAGGACAGCTTTTCTAACTTGGTGTATCTTAGCTCTGCTCCTTGGAGCACCTTACTGATGAAATACACTAGCTGTTGGATCTTGTCTTCTTCTCGGATGAGAACAGCCGCCATAGCTTGTTCCGTCACCACCAAATACAAGAACAAGGGTTCGCCTTCTTTTGGCCTGCCGAGAATAAGGGGTGCCGAAAGTATTCTTTTGAAGTGGTTGAATGCCTCCTCACAAGCCGGAGTCCATTCGAAGATTATTCCCTTTTTCATCAGATTGAAGAAATGGAGGGCCTTCGCTGCCGAGGCCCCAAGGAATCGAGATAAGGCTGTGAGCTTCCCAGCCAGCCTCTGCACACCTTTGACACATCCTAGGCTCGTCATTCCAAGGACGGCTTCACATTTGTCTGGGTTGGCCTCTACCCCCTTTTGTGTTATCATGAAGCTCAGGAACTTCCTAGCTTCCATTGTAAATGTGCATTTAAGGGGGTTGAGCCTTATATTGTGTTTCCAGAGTGCCTTGAAGATGGCTTCGAGGTCACCAACTAGGGTGCTTGGCTCAGCTATTTTCACCAAGACATCATCGATGTATACCTTGATCGACTTGTCGATGAGGTCATTAAAAACTTTGCTCATCAGTCTCTGGTAAGTAGCTAGCGTTATAAATGCAGTTTTTTTCTCATCGGGATGGTGCATCGGGATTTGATTATACCTAGAGTGCGCGTCCATGAAGCTCAAAAACCGGTATCCTGCCGCTGCGTTTACCAGAGCATCCATGTTTAGGAGGGGGAAAGAGTCCTTTGGGTATGCCTTATTGAGGTCTGAGTAGTCGATGTGCATTCTCTATTTTCCATTGGCCTTTTTAATGAGAACCACATTTGACAGCCACATCGAGTACTCCAGCTTCCTAATGAACCCCGCTTTCAACATAGGGTTTAGGGTTTAGGGTTTAGGCTGGCCGTCTGTTTAGCCACCTCATTAACCCTTTCCTGACATATCTTTCTTTGTCGTTGCGCCACCGGCTTAGCGTCTGGCTTAACAGAAAGTCAGTGAGACATGAACTCGGGGTCTACCTCTGACATATCGGCCGGAGTCCAAGCGAACAGGTCGTCGTTTGCTCTAACAGCCTCCATGAGGGGTCCTTTTAGCTCATGCGGGAACTTTCTGTTTACGAAAGTGAACCTTTCCTCCGTGTCGCCAACTCAGAATTTCTCTAAATCACCTTCGGGCTCTGACCTTGGTTTGTCATCTATTCTTGCATCCAAGTCGGCCAAGAACACCCCAGATGCCTCTTTTGACTTCTTTCTCAAGGAAAGACTACCGTTGTCGCAAGCGACTACCGTTTCTAGGTCTCCCCTAATGGAACCAATGGTTCCGTTGTCGGCCATGAACTTCATGTTAGAAATTTGGTGTATATGACCGCTGAGAATTCATTGATTATTTTCCTTCCAAGGATGACATTGTAGGCTATGGAGTCTCTCAAAACAACAAACTCTGTCATTACCAACCTCTTACTTTTGCCCAATGCAGATCGGGAGATAAATTATCCCGTCAGGCCTTATGTAGTTGTTACCCAAACCGATGACGCCATGTTGGTGGGTCTTGAGATCAGCTTCTCTAATCCCTAAGGCATCGAACACATTTCTGAACATAATGTTGCAGTCCACCCCTGTCTCAACGAGAATCCGTTTGACTAAGTCTGTCCCGATTATCACCGTGATCAACATGGGTGGGTTTTTGGGGTGATCGTGGCACCATCGGTCCTCTAGGCCGAAGGATATCTCGGGAGGTTCCTTAGACAGGGCCTTGGGGTTTCCCGTTGACACGGCTAGGACCTTAGCGTCTTTCCTTGCTGCCGATTTTGACTTGGGGGTGCATCTCGTCCTACCATGATGTTATTAACGACTATTGGGCCGCTGTCAGGGTTCTCATTGGATGTTTGCCTTGGCTTTATGGTGCGGCTTCGGTCTTCCTCCGATTGCTCACGTTCTCTTCTTCTTGGCTCTCTTATGAACTGGGAGAACTCAGTCAGCTTGCCTTCACGAATAGCCTGCTCCAAGGCATCTTTTAGATCAAAAAAGTCTTGCGTCTTGTGACCAAAGCCTTTATGATAGTCGTAATACAAGCTCTTATTCCCGCCTGTCCTGTCCTTCAGTTGTCAAGGTTTTGATAGGATGTCTTTGTCTGTAATTTGTTGATAAACTTCCACTATGAGGACCGTGAGGGAGGTATAGTTCATGAACTTCTCCACTAGAGGAAATGGCTTGGACTATTTTCCCGACGCCTCTTCCTTCGGTATCTCTTTTGGTTTGTCTGCATACACAGGTTGGAGGGGAGGTGGGTTGGTAGGTTATCGCTTATTGACCGCCACCACCTAGCTGACCTCCTCATCGTTGATGTACTCTCTTGCCATATTCTAGATCTCCTACATGGTCTAGACGGGCTTGGTGGTAAGGTACTTCCTAAAGTCTTCGTTCAGCAAACTATTCGTCAAGCACATGCTAGCTACTGAGTCGGTCAGGCCGTCAATTTCCAAGCACTCATGGTTGAACCTATCCAAAAATTTTTGGGTCAGTTCCCCGGCTCTGTGGGTGATACCCAGCAGATTGATAGGGTGTTTGGCCTTGGCGATGCACGTGGTGAACTCTGCCAAGAAACTGCGAGTTATATTCGAGAAGGCCGTAATGGACCCCTGCGGAAGCGCGTTGAACCACCATATCGCGGGGCATACTAATGTTACCGGGAAGGCTCGACACCTCACTACGTCGCCGACACCTTCTAGGTTCATCCTGGCCTCAAAGGCCGTCAGGTGTTCCTTAAGGTCTTTGGTCCCGGCATACTTCATGTTAGTTGGCTTGTCAAAGTGCTTCAGCAGTCGGACTTTAAGGATTGAGGGGTGGAAAGGGGTTGTTCCCATGATAATGGGGTCCCATCTTCTCCTCCCTCTGCTTTTCCGAGTTTCTCCATGAGCTTCTGTTTTCTCGGGGGTGCAGGAGCGAGTTCGAGCGTCGGTCTCTGCACGCTCGTTATCCCTCCTGGGATCCCTCCCACAATCACCCGACCTCTTCATGGGGGATCGGGTGCGTGACAGGCTGGGGCAGGTGTCCCTGCTGCGGGAGGGATGGTACCAGTCTCTCGCTTCTAGTTTTCGTTCCAAGTTCTGCACTTCGTACCTAAGTTCTTGCATGATTTTTGAGTTTTCGTCCCTTGTTCCTCCGAAAGGACGCTTTTCGGGAGATCTGGAGTGTTGGTTTTCTCGCTGGGTTACCGGCCTCAACTGCTCACGAGAGGTGCTTGCGGAGCTCATCCTACTTCTCATGCGGGCTCCTCCTTCTTCGCAAAGTTCCTCCGACGATGGAAACATCTCCATACTCACACCAGGTCCCCACAGACAGTGCCAATATTTGTCTACTTAGGTGTTCGATGGATCGGGAGAAACGGGTACTGGAGCAGAGACTCGGAAGGGTTGGGACCTGAGCGCGAGTCGCGAGGCTGGGATCCGCGGGGTGACGATGTGGTGGGGCCACCTGCAAGGACTCCGACGCTCAACTCAGTATCCGTACAAGAAGCGGCAGTTTAGGGTTAGAGTAAGTGACGTACCTCTGGGGAGGGGTAGATCCCTCCCTTCTTATAGTCCGTACTCGGGTGGGCCCTTTGTGGCCAGGCCCACCTTTCTAGAAGCTTCTACTAGCTGTCCAAGCTCCACGTGGATGAGGAGGGGAAGGCAGGTCCCCTCCTAGCTCGGGTCGAATGACCCGTCAGGTCGGCCGCTCGTATCTGGACCCAGGTCGCTGATGGGTTGGGCCGAAATAATTTCTAACCATAAAAGATTTTAACGTTAATAAAATTGACTATAAAAAATTAAAATTAAAGTAATACTCATATAAGATAAATTTTGTTAGAAAAAAAGATCAATTATTAAATTTTTATTGATAATTACATATATACCTTTTTTTTCTAATTTCTTTTTCAACTTCCTACCATAACTACCACCACATCCGTTGCAAAATCTACTATCCTACCAAACTTGGAGAGCGCAACCAAATCTATTCCTTGTCATTTCCAAAGAGAGATATCAAGGGAAGGAAATAGAGTGGAGAGAGAGAGAGAGAGAGAGAGAGAGAGAGAGAGAGAGAGAGAGAGAGAGAGAGAGAGGTTGCTGCTGTCACTGTTGGATCTGACAGAAAGAGAGAACATGTATATATATTCAATTTGTTCCCCTTGGCTCGGGAGAAGAAGTGATGGTTGAGGCAATGGTGGTTCCCAACAAGAACAAGGAGAGCAGCCTCCTCTTAGGCCGCTTCGAGATAGGAAAGCTCCTGGGCTACGGAACCTTTACGAAGATGTACAACGCGCGCAACATCAAGACCGGTGAGGGCGTCGCCATCAAAATCATCGACAAGGAGAATATCCTCAAGAGCGGTATCGTCTCCCACATCAAGCGTGAGATGTTCATCCTCCGTCACATCCACCACCCTAACATCATCCAACACTTCGAAGTCATTGCCATCAAATCCAATATCTACTTTGTCAAGGAGTACGTCTACGACGGTGAGCTCTTCAACAAGGTCGCCAAAGGCCACCTCAAGGAAGACCCTCACTCGAAAGTACTTCCAGCAACTCATCTCCGTCGTCTCCTTCTATCACAACAGAGGCGTCTTTCACCACGACCTCAAATCGGATAACCTCTTGCTCAATGAGAATGCCGACCTTAAGGTCTTCGATTTCGGCCTAAGCGCCGTTTCTGATCGGATTGGACAGGACGACTTGTTCCACACTTTTTGCGGAACTCCTTCTTATGTGGCACCTAAGGTTCTTGCCAGGAAGGGTTACGGCGCTGCCAAGGTTGATATCTGAGGCTCCAATTACATATCTGAAATTGTTGTTGTAATTTAAATTTGTGGTGGTTGTAGCAAGATGTAAAAGAAGTGAGATGGTAGATTTTACAACAGATTTAGTGGTGGTTATGGAAGGAAGATGAAGAGAGATGAGAAAAGAGAGGGGTATTTACGGAATCATTAACAAAAATTTAATAATTAGTCATTTTTGTCCAAAAAAAATTTATCTTGTATGGATATAATTTTAGTTTCAATTTTTCATGATTAGTTTTGCCAGCGTCCAAATTTTTCATGATAAAAAATGACTATTTATTCTATGTATATTTTTTAAACCATATAACTAAGAAATAACGAATGGCAACATAGTGATTGGGGATTATACTATTTAATACTGGTGTTTTTATTTATTAAGCAATTATGATTTTTATTTATTTAGTTCTTTCTACACCGGCCCAAATAATCACAATTTCACAGGTCTCAATAAGGTTAAAGAATTGTTGAATACATATCATATCTGGAACAAGGAAATAATTGATAAAGTATTTCCACCAGAAATTGCATCCCGAATTCGTAGTGTCAAGGTGAACGATGCAGGGATAGATAAACTGGTCTGGATCTGGAATAAACAACAATAATATTATGTGAGCTCTGGCTACAGGGTTGCATAAAGTTTCGCTCACCCTTCCATTGAACAATACCCTCTAATAATGCAGAACACAACCATCTGGAAGAAAGTTTGGAGATTAAAAATTCCTTCTAAAATTAAACTCTTTCTATAGAAAGCATTACATGAAAAATTATCGATTTTGACCATCATTCATCACCGCTTCCCAACGATAAGTCCAATGTTTTCAAGGTGTCATTCTGAGCCCGACACCGCTAGCCACTATCTTCGAAGGTGTGGGCAAGCTGGAAAAATCTGGAAAGCTTCACCTATGAATTTCCAATTTGTGACATTATAATCGGCAACGTTTATGGACTGGTGGCAAGAAGTGGAGGTAGTAATTAGAAATGGGGTTGAAGGAGAACGAACTATGAGCTTATTTCTAGCAATATGTTGGAGGATTTGGAAAGCTAGAAACAAGGAAGTGTTTGAAGGTGACAAAGTTTCCGGAAGATACATTATGGAGGCAGCAAAAGAGCTGATATGGGAGATGAGACACAATATAGAGCAAATGGGTCAATGAGATTTTTTTTTCTCTCTTAAGATATTTGTTATTACTTTATCTTTCTTATTTTAATTGTCTTTCTTTTAGACATTATAATTCTTTTTCAGTGAATTGTAATATCATAACTTCGAAAAAAAATAAAGAAAAAATTAATATTTTTGATAAAGAAAAAAATTAATTTTGATGAAAAAACTAAAATAAAATATAATAAAATATTTGAAAAAAATATTTTAAATATTATAAATAAAATTAAAATTTAATCTAAATATTAAAAATTAAAATAGTACTTTACTCTTATTTTAATGTAATACTTTAAAATAGGACATGCGGATAAAATACAAAAATATAAACATAAAGGCGAGCTTCTTGTAAATTGTGAAATTTTTTTTCAACTTGCAAAAAGCTTTTTTTTTTTTTCTTGTAGTTTGCAAGAAAGTCTTATGATTTTTTTTTTCATATAGTGCTTATTGTATTGTAATCTTGTGATATCATTCTTGTTGTTTATTTTTTTACTTTTATTTTATATATATATATATATATATAGTACTTAGTATGTAATGGAATGCAACTGTCTTGAGATAGCCTTTAGTGTTTGAATTTTAAATTGTGTTTATGTATCTTGTTATTTTTTAATATTATCCGGTCAAAAATTATATATTAAACTGATAATTTTGACAAATTTTTTTATAAATAAGAGATTAGTTATTTTCTATTATATTACATGTTTGATGGTTATTGAAGAAAAAATTTAGTCATGATAACTAATACTAACTATTTCTTTAAGGTGAATTTTGAAAACCAAATTACTCAACTATTGGAAAACTATTTTTACAAATGATAAAAATTTTCAAAGAAATTCTTGTTATATATGTTTTTGTGATTTCGAAATCAAAAGACAACTATTTAATCAAATCAAAATAAACCATGGTTCATTATATAATATTTGGAAATAGAACTGACTCCTCCAATAAGTATTAATTTTTTAAAAGTATATCAAATACTCTATGTTTGTCAATGAACAAGGAGACAGACAAATGTAACAAATATTAGGCAGAATTATAAATATGTATGTAAGGAACTAATAGACGTTTTAAAATTGTATTTTATTTAAACTTTACATGAATAAACATCACAATAACACTTTACAGAATTTCAAAGTGTTTATATACTATAAGAAAATAGAGTATTTTTAACAAAATTTTTTGTCAAATTTAAAATTATTACAAAAAATTAATTTTTTTAACAAAATTTGGTGATTATTACAGAATAACAATATTTTGTAACAATAATACAATTTGTTACAAAACGTTCTAATATTTTCTAATAACCTGCTTTTTTTTTTTTTACAAATTATGTTGGCTTTTGTAACGAATCGGCATTTTGTAACAAAATTTTGTAATGTTTTGTACAAAAAATGAAGTTGTTGTAAAAATTTAAAATATTTTGTCACAAAATATGTTTCAAAAATTCTAATTATTTTATAAAAAAAATAATTTATCACAAAATTTAATTTTACTTGTAACAAGTTATTTGTTTGTCACAAAATGTAAATATTCTTTGTAACAAAAAAAAATTATTTCAAAATGTTAAAATCTTTAAGGATAAAAAAAATTGTTTATATAATTTTTTTCAGGATAATTTTATTTTGTTTCAAAAATTTTATTTTTTAAATTTTGTTTGTATCAATTAATTTTTTTTTATAAAAAGTAAAGATTAAATGATTAATTTTTAAAAATTGTAGATATTATTTTATATTATTTTTAAAAAATTAATATACAATTCTTACTAATACTCAAGTTTTAAATGTTAACTAAAAATTAATTTCTGAAACTTAAAAAATTTAATTGCATTGTTAAACATAAATAATAATAGTTAAATGTAAAAAGTAAAAATTCTAATTCGGTGTCTCATTTTCACTCATGTCTTCCCTTTCTCTGTGGTTCCACATACAGCAGTTGAACAATGGAGCCCCTAAAAGAAAAAGAGAATGCGACGTCAGCAATGTCGTCTGCGTCGACTCCCTAGTAGCCTTTGTTCTGCCTTGTTTCTGCCTCGCCTTCATCTCTTCCGCCGTCGTCGTCGTCTCATGTGTGTCATCATCGTCATGCTCGTCTTCGTCTCCTCTATATTGTCGTCGGTTTATGTTCCGTTATCCATGGTGGTGCTCTTCTGTGTCATCGCTGTTCGTGATAGTCATCTCCTACTATGCGTTGCCTTTCATGCTCGTGTTGCTCCTCTAGACCCTGGTCCTCTGCCTCTGCTGCTCTGGTTCATCTCGGCCATTCTCCTTCTCCACGGTAGTGCTCGGTGTTATCGTTCCCTAGTTGTTGCGCATTGCTTGGTTGCTAGTTTATGCTCTACTAAAGGTAAATGTTATTTGAATATTGTCGGCTATATTGTTATTTAATATTTTTACTGTCTATGAAAATATTGTTCTATAATCTATTTGATAATCTGATTTTTGGTTCTTTAGGAAGTTGATTTTGATTCTGTTTTTTCTTTTTTGTTTCATGATTTTGATTCTGTTTTTTGCTTCTTTGTTATATGATTTTGATTATCTTTTTGCATATACTTTTATATTTGTGAACCGAGTGTCTTATTGTGACAACTACATTATGCTTATTAATATAGAAATATTAATTAAATTTTGTTATTAATTTTATGTTTTTTACAATGCATTGAACTAAAATAGTTTATATTGGGAGTTCTAGAGAATGGACTTGGAATTTAGTTTAAATAGAGTCCTTTGAGAGTGGTAGTCATTGTCATGCTAGGTTATGTCTCTCTGCTCTTTTTTCCACTCTTTCTTTATATCCTTCTCTTATCTGTTCTCATCTCTTGTAGAAATTAGTCCAATTGTCAACTACCATAAATATTGGATTAATTATGACCATAATCCCAATTTAAATTTGAAATTTCAATAGGCGCGCACCTTCATATTAGAAATGGTTCTTAATTGAGATTTGATTACACAATTGTTGAAGCAAACTAACCCTATAATAATTACATGAGCAAAACATAAGTACTTTGCGTGTCTCCAATTATTAATTTCAAAAAGATAAAGCAAATACGGAAGAAAAATCAAATTCACAAGCAAACACAAAATGAAAATGAATTAAGAGACAGATGTTCGACGATGATGGCTCGAAGACAGATGCTTGACGAAGCGAATAGAGACGATGACGACGAGGATAGAGACAACGACGAGGATAGAGGTGGCCAACAACGATGACAACAGAAACTTCGAACTGACCTGCCGACGACAACAACGAAAGAAGCTTCGAGTAGCGAGGATGACAACCGCTGGTGGTCACTGGCGGCACCGATAGTGATAGGGATGGTGGAGGCGTTCTTTCTGCATGTTTTAGGAAATTAGGATTGGAAGGGAGAGGGAGGCATTCGTGACTTCGTTCTGCTCATTTGGGACTGGGTTATTGGGTTTTGTCTTTTTTTTTTCTGGCATCAAAACAGCACCCTTTTTTAGGCTGATTACAAAACCGGGCCTTCAAAAAACCCAGACCGGTTGAACTGTTATTTTGGCCACTTTTTTAATTAGTTTTTTGTAGGACGGTTCTAGAGGTCAACTGGATCAGCCAAATGACTAGTTTTTGGTTAATCCGGTCGAATTGGCCGGTCCGATTCGATTTTCAGAACCTTGGAAAATTCTATCACTCTAAATAAAATTTTTGTAGTTGTGAGAAGTGAGAAAATGGTGCAAGTTATGGCATAAAGGCTTCAAAAACTAAATTAAAGATTCAGCACAACTTGAAGAGGCAATTCAAGATCGTGAGGAGCTAATAAAGAAAATATATGTGCTAAAAAAACTTGAAGAGCAACGAATACAAAAAGAAGAGTTAGCTCAAGTGAAATCTCAATTGGAAATTCAACAAGTCCTTGTAAACTCTTTGATATAGCGCGATTTGACAATGAAAATGGTTAGACAACTAAAGGTACATGTAAAATTGATTATGATTTTAATACATATTCGTACATGGTTGATATATTATTAGTCTATGTTTAATTGTATATGGATCTATTTAATACATTTTATTAGTTGTGTTATGGTTGAGAAATGACACATGTCTTATTATTTAGTTTGATAAGTTTGGTTGTGTAATGATTGAGAAATAAGTGATGAATTGGTTGTTTTTTATGGAACCGTAGACGATAAAAATATCCAAGTTTTAAGGGAGTTTCTACCAAATATTTTTTAAAAACAATAAAAGTGAACAGTAAAATTGTAATTAATGTTATATATTGTCTCTAATTTTTGTTTTGATTTTTTATATTTACAAGAATGTCAAAATGGGGACAACATACTAGGTGCAAGACTCAAAAATATTTTGACTCATGGATACACTAATCTATGTAGAACTTTTAACTTTTAATTGAACTTGTGAAACTAATCTATGTAGATGCTAATGCTGTTTTGTTTTAAAAGAATCTTAGTTAAATGAAAGATATTTGAATTATCTATGTTATTATATATTATATAAATGTTGACTTGCACAGTAAATTAGTTAATATATCAATTAATTAAAAAATAATACAATTTGATAAATTATGTGTTTTATATTAAAAAATTTATTACAAAATAAATATTGTGTTTTTGTAGTTAAAGGAATTAAAAATCTTACGAAATTAAGTTATATTTTATAACAAAATTTTGTGATAGAAAAAATTATATTGTTAGGAAAAATATTTCAAAAGGTAAAAAATTGTTATCACTTTTGTAACAAATTTTAATTTTTGTATTAAAAAAATTTGTTACAAAATTATTACTTTGTATTATAACAATTTCATTTTTTGTTACAAAAATTTTTTGTAACGAGACATATGGCAACAACTCTGTAACAAATTTTTTTTTTGTTACAAATTTCTTTCGTTTCAAAATTCAAATTTTTTGTAACAATTTTTTTGTTACAAATACTACTTTTTTATAGTGATAATAAAGCAAACTCTACAGAATTTGGAGGAAAGTTTACAACATTAGAAAAAAGTAAATAAATTTTGCAAGGAAAATAACTTTGCAAAAAATAAATTGCAGAATAAAATAATAAAGGAAAGAAGAGAAAAAATAATGGAACAATACCTACTCAGAAATGAGACTTAAAACGTAAATAGAAAGTAACTAAGATGTGAGTATGTATAAATGTGTATTTTTAGAGCAAAATTTCAACTGCTCACTGTTTGTTTCGTGCTCCTCTTTATAAACACACTTGATCAATTTATTGTCACTATTTTGTTGCTATGTGGTAGGCTATAATTTTTTTTATCAGTAATCATTCCCGCCAAAGCACATTCGACCTCCTAATAAGCAATCGAACTCTCTTTTAGTCGACCCTTTGTATTTGATTCTTTCTCGTCAATTGTCACAAATTTTGTTGAGTAACAACCCCATGTTATAATTTTTTTTCAATTTTTCAAACACTTAATTTTTGAATATGTTCCATCCAAACAAAAAAATGAAAAAAAGGTAAAAGAATTCAAAAGAAAAACCAAAATAGAAAGAGAAAATATTCATGAAAACTTTGTGTGTACCACTGTTTTGAATAGAAATATTAAACACGAAAAAACACAAATTTATTATTCTTTCAAGAGACAAATCAAGAGCCATAATAAATGAAAATTCTATAGTTAAAATGGAGGAAATCGGCTTTAAAGTCGAAGTCTTGAATTCAGACAAAATAACAGAAAATTGACCGAAATGTATAAGTCACTCAATACAAATAATGCGATGATCAGTTAATTAAGAATTGGCTGTTTTGGAAAATTGAAAAAAAAATTGAAAAACTTTTATAATTTGCAAAAATAATTTTATTATAATTGAGTAATTTGATTTTTCAAATTCATATTAAAGAAATGATTAATATTAATTATAAGAAAAAGTTTAAGAAATCAACTCTATATACAGTTAAGTAGTTAATTTTTTATAAAATTTTGATTTTAAAATTTAAAAAACTAATTTTATGCTAAAAAAACACGCGCCTTCTCACTCCTTTTACTCTTTTTTTTTCTTCTTTTTAGGATCACCTTTGAAAGTTCTTGTACAATGATTTTAGATATATTTCTTTTTTGTTAAACTTTGGGTGTTCTTTTCAATGATTTTAAATGTTCTTTTTTATTAGACTTTGGATATTCTTTTCAACGAGTTTGAATTTTTTTGTTAGGTTTTTTTATTAGGTTTTGAATGTTCTTTTTCTATATTTTAGACGTTTTTCTGTTAAGTTTTGGATGTTATTTTTCAAAACATAAGGAAAAAAAATTCCAAAAACTAAGAGAAAAAAATTCTTCTTCTTTTTGGGATCACCTTTGGAAGTTCTTGTACGAAAATTTTAGATGTTTCTTTTTTGTTAGACTTTGAATGCTCCTTTCAACAAGTTTGAATTTTTTTGTTAGGTTTTTTTTTTTTTTGAGGTTTTGAATGTTCTTTTTCTATCATTTTAGATGTTTTTTCTGTTAAATTTTGGATGTTATTTTTTAAAACATAAGGAAAAAAAATCTGAAAGCTAAGAGAAAATAAACTAAAACTACTAAAAAAATCATCTACTAAAACGTAAGAAGAAGAAGAGACATGGATGGAGAGAAGAGAGGTTTGCGTTACCACGTTTGTGACATCACGTTCGGCTGCAGGTGGCGGAAGGTGATGCGTAGTTGATGGTGGAGGTTCAGTGGCTACTGGTGGCGGAAGAGAACTTGCGGCTGCTGGTGATGGGGTAATGCAGCATCGTTGACGGTGGAGGATGTGCGGCTGCTCGTGGCAGAATACGACGCATGGTTTTGTGATTTTTTTTATTGTAAATAAGAATGAAAATAGAATTATGATTATTCTTGATTTAGGATTTTTTTTTTGTTGGGCTTCTTTTGCAATCCATACACTAATTGACTACAGTTGATTAATACCCTAATTAATTACCTAACAGAATTATAATTATAATAATAATTATAATGACTTAATTCAATTTTTTCGATAACCATCATATATGTATAACCAACCTCTTAGGTTGCATTTGTTTACAGGTACAAGAAACTGAGACAGGAACACAGAGACACAAAATCGTGTTTGACAGATGAGACATGGACAGAGACATTGTGTCCAAAGACACTAACAGATGATAAGTTATTACACATTTAATTATTAAAAAATTAAACTCTTATCTATGTAGTTTTCCTAATGAGTATATTTTTGTTAAAAATATTTTTCAAATTGTTTTGTCGATTTTTAGCAAATCGATGGTGGTTCGATTCTAATGGTCTGGGAGCGAAACCAACTCCTCTTTTGCGAGTACCAGTTTTCTAAAAGTGTATCAAAGTTCCTCGAATTAGACGGGATTAGAAGAAAAGACTGAAAAGACAATAAATAAAAGGTTTTGAAGATAAAATCGATTAGAATTGAAATGGTTTGCATTAAATCTAAACAAAGCAATAAAATGATTTCGATTGAAGGACTTTTGATATGAAGATTAAAGGTTTTGAAACATAAATTTGAACACATAAAGTAAATGCTGTTTGAAAAGTAAATTTGTATGAAAAGTAAAGTTTGTAAAAAATGTAAATGGAAAATAAAGACATGTGGAAGGAACCCTACAGAAAATTGACTCAAAGCAAACTCAGAAAGTCCCTGGGATGTGAGTGTGCGTGAGTAATTTCTGAAGCAAAGTTCCAACCCATGTAACTTCAAGCCTTCTAGTATTTATAGCCATTTCCTTAACTGATTAATTTGTAATGAAACTCCCACGTGTGCGAAAACATGAGTAACTGTTTCCGTTCTTTTGCTTGATCATGTGACGGTTTCAGAATGACTTTCAATTTCAAAGTCTTTGATCTTCTTTGTCGAATATCTTCTCGATTTGCTAAGTCAATCAGACTCTTACTTAATGTCCTCAAACACGTGTCTCCTTCGATGCCAACTTCTTTCCGAAAGCTCACTTAGTTACTCGAATAAACTCCTCCTTCTTTCAGAAAGCTCACTTAGTTACTCGAGTTCGACCTGAAAGGTTCAATATGAATCGCCTAAGATAGTTAATTTTTCCAAGAAAAGACTGAACTTCTTTCTTTGACTTAGGAGGAGATAATGCTAAGATTGCATCAGCCTTATTTTTATCGATGGCGATCCCTTTTCTATGGACAACAAATCCTAGAAAATTTTCGACTGGTACACCGAACACACATTTTAAAGGATTCATTTTTAAACCCTTTTTTCGCATGGTGATAAATGCTTTTCTCAAATGATCAATGTGTTGAGTCACAGAATTCGAGTTAACCATAACATCATTAATATAAACTTCCATAAATTTTCCAATATACTCATGAAAAATAGTATTCATGGCACGTTGATACGTGGCACCAGCATTTTTCAAACCGAATGGCATAACTACCCATTCATACGTGCCTAATGCCCCAGGACATCGAAAAGCAATTTTAGACACATCATCTTCTGCAATGAAGATTTGGTTATATCCTGAATAACCGTCTATAAAACTTAAAATCTCATTTTCTACTGCAGAATCAATTAACATATCTGCTATGGGCATAAAATACTCATCTTTCGGAGTTGCATTATTCAAATCTCGAAAATCAATACACACTCTTAATTTTCCATTCTTCTTCATCACAGGGACGATGTTCGAAACCCTTCAACATAACGTGCGGTGCAAACAAAGTTTTCCTTAATCAAGCGTTCAATTTCTTCTTTAATCTTTTGATTAATCTCAGGAGCAAATCATCGAGGCGTTTGCTTTATGGGTCGAGCATTCGATTTCAACGCTAGTCGATGTTCCACAAGAGAACGATTAAGACTAGACATCTCATGATAATCCCAAGCAAAACAATCTTTAAATTCAAGCAAAAGATGATATAATTCAGTTCGAAATGGGACTGGAAAGTCCTTACATATGTAAGTAATTCGAACATCATCAACAGATCCCAAATTAATCTCCTCTAAGGGATCTTGTGACTCAAAACCTTTCACATTTTCACCATCTTGTACCGAATACTTTTCAAAACCCAGCGGGTCCAAATTATAGATACAATCAAAAGATAGATCAACGGATTCATTAGGATTGAAACAAACTTGATCATTTGCTAAATCAACAACAACTTTGTTTTCAATACAATGTACTTCTGCTATACCAGCAGCAGTTTGATTGACAACATTATTATCATTATACGAACAGAAAGAACTTAAACCATGACTAACTTCAACCGAAGGGGTCAAACCTACATTATCAAAAGAAGATGAAACTACTTTCCTATATGATTCTACTTCATCAGAAAAATCATTTTTATTTCCTACTGAAAGAAAGTTACTTAAATATTTATTTAAAATTACCAGATAATTCGAGACATCTTGTTCACTTGCAATCGAAGACTGTCCTCAAATCACTACTTATGTAGAGCAATCCCACCCAGTCAGAGGAATACTGAGTTGTGGATAACAAAGCTTCACATTCAAACCTTCTGAAGTCAGAAAACAGTCTTCACAATTGAAACAACATTCAAAGGTTTTAATTTTGGACTATACACCTTGAAATCGACATACAACTATTCGACATATAGATTTGAGTCAGCCTTAACTTCTTCAGGTTTTCCATCATATGTCCAAAGAAGGATACTCTTATTCATAGTGGATGGTACAGCTCCAACACCATAGATCCAATCTCGCCCCAATAAAGCATTGTGACTAGCTTTTGAAGACACCACTACAAAGACAGTGTTTCAATTAGAAGATCCAACCTTTACCCTAAGAGTAACCAACCCCTTAGCAGGAGTTGAAACACCACTGTAATCTGTAATAGCAATGTTACTAGGAATTAAATCATCAGGGTGTTTTCCCACCTTCATCAACATCCTCTTCGGTAGAAGGCTGATAGTTGCTCCTCCATTGATCAGAACTTTGTTTATTTTGATCCCACCCATAGTTGTAGTAATAGACAGTGGGCGCAAATGAGATTTTTGTTTCTCAAAAGGCCTTTGAAAATAACCAAGTTCATCCTCATATCGAATGAACGAAAAGGCTTCTTCATCATCCATATCATAATCCTCTACAGGATTTCCTTCATATTCCCCCAGATATTCAGTCGGGATAATCAAAATGGTACTGACCATCTCATCTTCTCCTTCTTCGAAGTAATCTTCATCTCAACCAACAACCTTATCTTTGTCACCATCTGAAGCAATAACCACTGCTTTTCCTTTATCCAACTTCACAGGGGAGGGAACTCCCTTTGGATACGTCTCTCCATCAGTCGAAAAAACTATTCGAAAATGCACAGAAGGTGTTGCCCCCTTGACTTTGTCGACTGGAAACATCTTGGATGGCTGTCGTCCCCTTCTTCCTCTGCCCCTTGGATACCCTCTGGCTCGGCCGTGGAAGAAAGGATATCGACCTCGAGGAGGACCTCTGTGCCCCCACTGTGGGTTACGCTTATAATGACCGTCTGTATTCTGAAACTCTTGACAATTTCGAATCCACTGTACGCCAATGGCTTGAGAACGGTTGATAGGCGTAATAGTACTTTTTGAGGACCTCCAGAACTTTGCCCTTCCATTAATCGAATAGGTTGTTTCTGACGGGCCTGTTCCTCTCTGTGAGCCAACTCTTTCTTCATCCTTTCCTTCTCAAAAATTGCTGCAGCTTCAGCATCGAAAACTGTATTGCATCGAGGACACAGAGATACGTCCCGATCTTTTAACTTTTGCTCTACCAGAAAGTCCAACAAACCATCTCCTACTCAGGATATACAGATTGGACATCTGACTCAAAGCTTCCCAGAGCCATCTCAAAATCATAAGACATTCCAGCCATATTTACTCCAAAATATGGTTCAGCAAAATTAGCTCCACCATCAAAAGGATCAGAATCAACTTTCGTCTCTTTCTTACTGTCATCGAATTTTAATCGTCCTTCCATGATGGCTTCTTATATCAAATCCCTGAAACGAACACAATTATTAGTCGAATGACTAGTTTCTTGGTGAAACTTACAATAAGGTTTTCCTATTAAATCTTTCACTAAAAGCAAAGTTATGCCTTCAGGTAAAATTAATTGTTTATCCTTAAGCAACACATCGAAAATCTGATCAGATTTCGAAATATCAAAACTATATCTTTTCCACTTTTCAGTTTTGAATCATTCGACTTCTCATTGTTGGGAATTTTCTTAAGTAAAGAACAAACATAAGGAGGGCCTTTCCTAAGTTCAGCCAAATCAACTTCTGCCTCCAAATTAAACTCCTCATCAGAGGATTTCATGGCCACATAGGAAACTTTCTCCTTACGAGAGAAAGGTTTGCTCTTCAACCTCCTTTAGTTTTTATATTTATCTTTTTCTTTTTTCAGAATTTCTACTTGCCAAACTCTCTCAGCTAAATGGGCTAAGTCAGGAATATGCATATTGAGTAATTTTCGACGCATGTAAAATCCTAACCCCATAACTGGTATCTTTACTACTTCACTTTCAGGAAGTGACACATAACAACGACTTCTAGCGTTTTTGAAATGAATCATATAATCATCAATGGTTTCACCATCTTCACATTTCAAAGCCACTAGATCAGTAACAGCCACATTCAATTCACCTTGGTAAATTTGGGCATGAAAAGCAATTTCTAACTGTGCCCGTGTTGTTATCGAATTTGGTCTAAGATTCGAAAACCAAGTAAATCCATTCTTCGTTAACGAAGAAGGGAAAAACTTCATTTTCAAACTTTTATCATTGGCCAAATTTCCAATCTCAACCAAATATCGGGCAACATGTTCAGTAGTTGACTCTCCAACTTCTCCTGCAAATTTCGTAATTATTTTAGGATTTTTCACTCCTCTTGGCACTTCTTCCATTTGAACATTATGAGGAAAAGTTTACACAAAGTAGGGTCGATTCATGAATCCTATATTGAATCCAACCCTATTTAAAACATCTTCCACAATTCTAGTAACCTGATAACGTTCACCAACTTGATTAGCGCATAATCGAGCCAGGACATCATCTGTATTTTGACCACGAGGAATTAACTGAGGATGTTTTCTATTTCTAAAAATATCATTCTCATTTTGAAATAAGTTTTCAAAACCCTCATTATTTCATCTGGCATTCTGCCTTTCTCCTTCATCATAATCAACGATTCGAGCAATTCGTTCGACTTGCCTTGCAAGACGATTAAATTTTGATTCGTGATCAGTCATCATAGGATTCAGAATTATGGTCATTTGTTGGGTCAATAAATTGACCAGGTCATGAGGACTTTCTTCTACATATTTCCAAAATGCTGCTATTGAATTAGAAGCATTCGATGTAGAGCCCACATTATAATCTCGAAAAAACTCAGATTGATGTTGTGGATTTTGGGCAATGTTTATCCCATTTGAACCCCCAAACCGAATCGGAGGAACGAAACCACTCACTGGTGGAGTATAACCAGGAGGAAGGCCATAAGGAGGCCAACCAACAATTACTTGGGGCTGAATTAGTGGCGGATTACCACATGGACGAGTGTTACGCCCATTATTTCTAGCCTACACATTAGTAACCGCCACACTTTCATTTACAACTACCCATTCCGAAAGTGAAACAACGTCCGAAGGCTGTCCATTTACTGGTGCACTGTCATTCGTGGCCGAAACACCATTCACATTCGAAACTTCGTCAGCCATATGAACAATTCTCCCACTCCTTAATGGCATACACTAAGTGACACCAAAATATTTGGCACACTTCAATTAAAAATTGTCCTACCGGACGTGCCAATTTGTTTTGTCGATTTTTAGCAAATCGATGGTGGTTCGATTCTAATGGTCTAGGAGCGAAACCAACTCCTCTTTTGCGAGTACTAGTTTTCTAAAAGTGCATCAAAGTTCCTCGAATTAGATGTGATTAGAAGAAAATACTGAAAAGACAATAAATAAAAGGTTTTGAAGATAAAATCGACTGGAATTGAAATGGTTTGCATTAAATCTAAACAAAGCAATAAAATGCCTTCGCCTGAAGGACTTTTGACATGAAGATTAAAGGTTTCGAAACATAAATTTGAACAAGTAAAGTAAATGCTGCTTGAAAAGTAAAGTTTGCAGAAAATGTAAGTGGAAAGTGAAGACATGTGGAAGGAACCCTACAGAAAATTGACTCGAAGCAGACTCAGAAAGTCCCTGAGATGTGAGTGTGTGTGAGTAATTTCTGAAGTAAAGTTCTAACCCTTATGACTTCGAGCCTTCTAGTATTTATAGCCATTTCCTAACTAATTAATTTGAAATGAAACTCCCACGTGTACGAAAACGTGAATAGCTGTTCCCGCTCTTTTGCTTGATCATGCGACGGTTTTAGAATGACTTTCGATTTCAAAATCTTCGATATTCTTTATCGAATACCTCCTCGATTTGCTAAGTTAATCGGACTCTTACTTAATGTCCTCAAACACGTGTCTCCTTCGATGTCAACTTCTTTTTGAAAGCTCATTTAGCTACTCGAATAAACTCATCATTCAAATTCAATTATTTTTTAGCTACACAAACATATTAAAAGAAATTTTTAAAAGAGAATTTCAATGGAATAAATAATATCCAAGCAAGCTCTCAAGTGTCCTAACAAACCTCTATATAAAAAGAAAATCAATATACAAGAGTCTCGATGTTTTCAAGATTTTATTTATTTTTATCGTACTTAGCATTATGAATATAATGCCATAAAAATTGAAATGCTGACAAGACTTCAAACACTCTAACACGACAGTAATAAAATACTATATACTATAGTTTATTGGTAACAAAGTTCCAGCAAACCTACTTCTCACCTATAATTTGCACCAATATGATAAGGATTCCCATGATTGATGAAGTCAAAACAAATTTAATAATGGATCCTAATTAGGGAAATAATCTCAGCCGCACAAATTCTATATCCATTTTATATTCTTTATCCCCTCTCAAATGGGATAGGTTTTAGAAGCCTTACCTTCTCACGTCTCCGAATTTCTCAATTTAGAATTCGTGGTTAGACATTTGAGGCAACCAAACAAATACTAGCTCCTATTTATCTTTGTTCCTATCAAACTCAAAGGTCGCTATTGAAAAACTGGTACTATCATGAATCAGTTTATCCGAAAATTAAACTAGAAACTGACATATTAATGCAATTATTAAAGGCATAAGCATAAATATCCCATGATAAGCGAAGCGAGTTTCCTTTCAGCTTTTAGGGTGTGCCACTTGTTGGAGGGAAAAAAATTGCACACTATTTGTTATTTTCGCACATTTTATTTAGACATAGATGCATGAGAAATTTTTTTTTTCTTTAAATACATTTTAAACATATTTACCCTCAGAATTATTAAATATCTTTACCCTCAGAATTTTTTAGACTTTTCAAGCTATGTCAAAGGATCGGAAGAAATTAGTCAAGGTGGGTTATTAGTTATATATTTGCTTAATTTACAAAACAACAACCTATTTTGTTAGATAATCCACAGAAGTCTAATTAATAACAAATTAACAAGTATTTTTAAATTATATTTTATTTTTTAAGTTATTATTAATGGAGAAGTCTAGGAACAGTATTTTTTTTAAATTTTGGCCAGCATGTAACCAATAAAAAAAAAGTGAGCCATTGGATGAAATCTTACACCAATCTCACACCATTAAAATTATCATTGATAGCTATTTAATGGTTACAAATCATAAAAATTACTGATCTCCTAACACTCTTTATTATTAATTAATAATTTTTAAATTTTATTTTTAAAAAATATAAAATTAATAATTATTAATTATAGTTGTTCAAAGTTGACCGATTAAAAATTGTTTACTTATATCCTTTTTTAACAAATAAATAAAAGAAAATAAGATAAATGGTTGCCGTATGTAGCTGAGTATGAATAATAATTAAGTATTCAATAAATAAAACTACATCACCATGCGAAAAAGTATGTAGATATAGCACAAGATCCCGTCATTTTCATGATATATATAGTTTCGGTCAAAATCTTCGTGAAAATTCGATGCATTACAATATTCAATCTTAGATATTTAGAGAAGAGCGTGATAAGAGGTAGTGGGATTTTTTTTTTTCTTTTATTGCTTCTCGAATTAATTGAGAAATGAGAAATGATGTTTGGCACACATTTTTTTATAAAAGAAATTTTTTATCTTCGCTCATTTTTTATTGATTATGTTTAACATTTTTCAAATTAATTAAGCTTCCTTCGCAAAAGGACAAACATTTCTGCAATTTCCGCGTGATAGAGAGCACTATGATGCACTAGTGTTAGTTTTCATTGAGTTGTGGTCTCACTGAATCAATATAACAAACTAATGGTTAGACTACTGATTCACACTTAACATTGAAAAGCAACCATTGCCGCCATTAAAACTAAAGTATGAAAATTACTATTATTGAGTGAATTCGTTATTCGAAACATAACTATATATGAACTTATTTAAGTATGAAGTATAACAAATTACACTACTAAAAAAAAATGCTAATTATCATCAGATTTACTATCGAATTTAATCAAATAAATTCGTTGTTAAATAGATTACCATCGAATTTACTATCGTTCTTGAGTTGACGGTATAAATATCGCCGAAAATTGTTTATCGACAAATTTATTTTATCCGATGTTAATTATCGGCAGATTTTCTATCGATCTTTTCAATGAATTTGGCGAGATTTGTTGATAGTATTCGGCGCTGTTTCACGTGTTTAGGCATCCATTTACCAATTTTAATTTTATTTTTTAAAGTTTTTTGCACCGTTAAGTCATAATTAGTAGATTCTTGTTAACAAAATTGTTAATAGAAAATTAACGTTGCCAAAAATCAAAAAATTATTTTCTTAAAAAATAAATGGTCTGAATGAAATAAAATTTCACAAATATAGAATACAATGAAGTAGACAAACAAAAATGTGTAAAACCCTATACAGATCCTAGAAATCTTCAATGTTGTTGGCGGCGGCGGCAGCGGCGTCGTAGTCCTCCTGCAGAGGTGGCGGGGGAGGTGCTGTCGTCGGTGCCCTACTAGCAGTGTCGCTGCTTCTGGCGTGTATCTGCTGGCTATACTCCTCCATCTGCTATCACAACCGATCGAGCTGCTTCAGTTTTTTCATTAGGTCTGAACTGACGGTAATGTGTGCAAGAATCTCTCAATATCTCTGCTCATACTGCTCCGCCTGCTGGTGAAGCTCCTGTGTTAGCTTCTGCACCTCCTCCCTCATGTCGACAACTTTCTGGGGATCAACAGGGTTGGTGCAGAGGCAGAGGAAGCCGCCAACGCAGAGGAGCGGAGGCCATTGGCGAAGAATGACCCTAATCCGAAGCGGCGATTCTTGTAGGATTCAGAGGCGATCTCGCGCCAAATCTTATCAGGATCACCACCGAGGTCTCGGAGCCGGCTTCGTCGGCCCCACTAAGTGGCTGATATTGCTGGGTCGCAGCCTCCAACCTCTACATGTACTCCTCTTGCGTCACACACATTAGTTGTGATTAGGTTAATAGTTAGATAATTGACTTTAAACCAAATAAAGTTGAAACTTAGGATTAATTTAAACTCACATAATGGGCCGCAGACCGATCGTAAGCAAATCTCTCCTTGTTTGCCTTCAAAGTATGGGTATACTTGAAGGTCTCCTCCAGTATCACCTTACAATCTAACGACTTAGACTACAAATTAATATATCAACAAAATAATAAAACAAACAAACAAATTAAACAATGACAGAAAAATATAAGTATGAACCAAAATACAGAAAATCTTAATTCTAATTTCGAAAACATAATTTTAATTTTTCGATTTTACTAAAAATCTTCTGAAAATTTCGATAAAGTCTCCCCTAAAATTCGGATTTAGCCACTCTTGAAGGGTTCCATCCAACATTTTTCAGTAATCTCAGAGCCTAATCTAACCTATTCTAACCTATCCTAACCATCTAAATCCACTAAAACAAAATTAAACTAACACTTGCTCTACTAACTAATTAATTAACTTAATAATCAAAAAGGAAAGTAAAAAACTAATTCAAGTAACTACTAAAATATTAAACAAAGCCAAAATTCTTACCAGTCTGGTCTTCGTCTTCATGAAGGTCGTCGATCCACCCGTATATAAGCGAAGCCCTGTTAGCGACGTTTATCAGACGGCGACGCTTGAACCCGTCGTTCTCTCTAAAATAGGCCTCCAATTCATGCTTGATGTTTGGACGGATCCACAATGTCAGGTGGTTTTTTCTCTGAAGAACGTCGCTCATCATCTGCTGAAGTCATTTGGCTTCCCGGTGGTCATAGATCTTCCTTATCATGACATTATGTTTTGCATCTCATATGAATTTCGACTACACATAGTGATTCACCAAGATTAGTTGGTCACAATAAAATAAGTTCATAACAGTTAAGTAATTCAAACAAAATTGGGTTTTTACACCCCACTTCTGAAATCAACGCTCTCTCACATCAGTCGAAATCTGCGTGTAGGTCGGCCACGGATGGTCGTATATGGACTTAATGACCTCGGATATCTCCTATGTGCAAGCATTAGGGTTTGGTGCAAACCTGTAAGAGAAAAATCTCACATTAACAAACACATAAGATAAACAAACTTAAGATAAACAAACTTAAATATAAACAAACTTAAGATTAACAAATTTAATATTAAAAAATTAAACTCACGACTGCATGTCATTGAGCCAAATCCTCTGCCGGATGACAGGTGGTGGTGGAGGGACATCTTGCTTAGGGGCATTAGAAGAATCACCCACCGCGGACTCTGTTGACATTGTCGTTGCATCTGCAGGGGGGCATAGCAGAAGGAGGCACCCAATTCGAGTTTGGGACCATGGTGAATTGCTGGTTCGATGGATCCGCCCGTGACGTCATAGGGGTCGACGGGATAGTTGGGGTATAGGGCGATGACTGGGCAGCCTTGGGGAATTCGTTGAAAATTTGTCCTCTACCACGATCACGTGACCCATTCGACCTACCTCTACTACCTGTCGTCATGTCTGTACAGCGAATATATTAGTAACATATTAATAACATAACAAATACCAATATATAATTACATAAGAAGAAACTCAAAAAATAACAAATAATTCTAAAAGTTTTTTAGTTTAGTAAATAAAAAAAAAAGAAATTACATAGTGTTTTAGTTTCAAAATAATTAAATTAGAATGAATAAGTATTTTGGTTAGTTTAGCAAACTAGCAAATGCCTATAGAGTATTAACACACTAATTTCAAAGGAGAAAATTTTCTTTCATAAAAACCAAAATGAATATATACATATATAGTTCTCTTGTAAATGCCATAAATATTTATCATAACACCAACTTTAACAAAATTAAAAACATATACTAAGATTACAATAATTATTCAAATTAACAATTCCATAAAAATACAGGAATCCAACAATTAATTATAACAATTTCGAAAACATAATTTTAACTTTTTTTATTTCACTAAAAATCTTATATAAATTTCGACAGAATCTCTTCTAACATTCGAATTTCTCCCCCCTTCAAAGGTTCCATTCAAACCAAATATCCATCAACTCTTCTTAACCTGTTAATTTTTTCAATCATTATTAAGGTAACATATAAATAGCTCAATCATTATTAATATAGTCAAGCATTTTTCTAACAATTTCAGTAGCAGGACTCAACAAACAACTCAATAATCCAACATTTTTCAACAATCTCAGAGTCTAATCTAACTTGTTCTAACCTATCCTAACCACCTAAATCCATTAAAATAAAAAAATAAACTAACTAATCTTTACTAGCTAATTAATTAACTTGGTATTACATAATTTGAAATAACCAGAGTTAAAAAAAAGAACCTTAAAGAGGGGTGGAGGTGTAGTGGTGGCAGAAGCAAAAAATGCAGGGGCATTGCAGCAGCGATGGCAAGGACGTTCAATAGCAGCGGCGACGATGGAGGCAGTTGCGGCGGCAAAAAAGGTTGACGGGAAGAGATGAGAAGGTTAGAGAGAGAGAGAGAGAAGTTAGAGAGAGAGAGAGACTGAATTCGAAGGGGGGGTTCGCAGTTCCAATTTAGGACACAGTTACCGTCGGATTTACTGGCGGATATTTCTGATAATAACACAGTGTGGATCACCAAAATGTACCATTCTATTAAATATCTCTTCCGTCGGAAGCGACTATCCGCCGGTAAACATTTGACATAACGAATTCCTCATCAAATCTGTCGTTAAATTCGACGCTAAATTCGATTGTAATTGTTGCCGCTAAATCAAACGGTTCTCAACGTTTTTCTTATAGTGTTAAGATGTATTATGTATGATATTAAGATAGAAGCATCATCAATATAATATGAAAAAAAAAAATCAATCAATCTATTAAGTTTCCCCTAAAACTAACACATCATGCTGCAACGTTGTCATCATTCCATTTTTATAAAGACATTGTAAGCACTGTTTCTTTGACTTTCTAAATTTATTATTAGACTTCTATCTTCACACGAGAGTCTGAACACCGCAGAGGAAACATAGGTGGCGACGATTGCTCTTGTTCTACTTATATTAAGGGATTCAATCAGGGTAAAAAACAGTATACTTTTAACGATAAGGTGCTACTTATCTATTCTATTATCTTGGCCAGAAAAATTTTTCAGTGTCTGTGAGACTGTAGGCACACACTCATGCCGACGACCGTAAAGCAAGACAAATTCTTTTGTAACAAAAAAGAAAGGCAATTTATTTATGTTCTTAATACTTTTTAAATTGACTTTGTATGCATTAATTATTACAGGTTTATAAAGAGTTACTAAAATATGGCATGGATTCTAATTTTGAATGATCAAAGGATAAGCTGAGAAATTACGAATCATCATATCATCCTTGCTAAAAAGAACTTCACATAATTTACAATTGTTGATCTTATAAATGAAGTTTATCCAAACTAAATTCAGTTTTAATTCCTATTAAGTTCGAGTAGCAGATTTTTTTTTTGTGAAATTTTAAATTTCACAGATTAATAATTAATTTATCGTAAATTGATTTATTTATTTAAAATTTATTGTTAATTAATAAATTGTTATATGTATAACAAAAAAAATTTAAAACTCCAACCTTTAGTTAAACAGAAAAATAAAATAACTGTTTGACCAAATATTATATAAAAAACTATTAGGTATACTAAAAATATCAGTATTTCAGTAATTTTAATCGTTGATTTTAATTAATATATATTATATATTTTTTTTATAATTCAGATCAACTAACAATTAAAACAACTGAAACACCGATATTTCTGAAACTCTTCCAACAATACTATATTGTGCGTCAAGTTAGGTGTTGAGTGAGGGCACTGAGTGGTGGAAGCTAAGCACCAAATATGTTGCAACACCTCAAAAAGGATAATAAGGAGAGTCCACAGGCACAACAGGTGTCGCAAGCACAAGGCAGACGCAGGCACTGTCAAAAGGCATCGAAACTTAGAAATTACAACAAACAGTGGTAGCACGTAGATGCTGGGGCAAACAATCTGGGAGGAACACACACGTGTCACGAGTGAGCATTGCACAGCGCATCCACCCCGCTGATTGATCCCCAAAAGTGCGCGCCACGTGCTCTCACCACAAGAACCCTATCCGTACCAACAAAATTTTGTTGGCCTTCGGCGTCATCGCATCACCATTTCAGTATAACGACCATTGTGCAGCTGCCACTTAAACTTTGGTAATTATGAATTTTGGGACAAAGGTTGTCTTTCAAAGATACTAACAACTTCTGTTTAGGGTCCAAGGGGGCAGCAGAACATAACATGAGTGAGCGTGCCATGCACATCAATTGTGAGATGATTGACACTTTTTCTATAAATTATTTAGTGCAACAACTGATGATTAAAAAAAAACATAATAAAGAAGACCAGAATTAAAATGGAATAAAAAATAAATTGTAATTAAAAAAAATTTAAAATTAAATACAAAAAAAATATTTTATTTTATATCTAATTTCTTGATGCAATAAAAAAAGTTTTTAATCTAACTTGTCAACATCATAATTTAAAAATTGAATCAAAAAAACTCTTCAATCTTCTACTAAATTTTTTATACAATAAAAGAAACTCACTCAATTTCGTTTGTCAACACCATAATTTCATCACGAAACAAAAAAAAAGTTATTTTAGCACCTCTGATCACTCAATACTACAACTACAATAATTTGAGGTATTTATAACCTCTTATTAGATTAAAATAAAAAAAATCTCAAATACAAAACCCAATCTAATAACTAAATAAATAAAATTAAAATACATCAAATTAATTAAGCATTCTAAAAATATAATCTAATAACTTTTAAATAATATTTGAATTCTTCATATCACGAACATTTGAAACACGAAACACGTGTCAATAGACCTACAATTTTTATAAATAAAAATTTAATTAATTTAATTTTAATATTATCTGATTTTACTATTTGAATTAAAAAGATATATAAAAATAATTTAAAATTTTTAATTATTATAAAACTAATATATTTATCATCATATCATCCTCCCTTAATCAATTATCGAATGTTCAATCTGATATGAAAAAAAAAAAAAACAAAACTAAATTTTCGGATTAATTATCTCACCCTTTGAAGTGTTTATAAACCAATGAGAAATTAATCATTGTAGTCAACAATAGATGCCCCGTTCATTAAACAAAAAACAAAAAAAAACAGATTGAATTAACAAACTCATTTCACCAAATTTCATAGATGCGGCCAACCACAGGTCTAGTTCTCCGCCAAGTGCACTGGTGGAGGGTCAGTGGCGAAACTTGAAACAAAATTTTGGAGGGTCAGATAGAAAATAATTGTCAAAATATTTTTGATATAGATCCCATTTAAGATAAGCTCGTCTAATCTCATTTTTCTGGTTTCGGTGATATTGCCAAATTTAAAGTCGTTTTTCAAGATTTCGTTCCAAAATGTTAAGGTTAAAGTCATCAGATGTAACTTTTTGAACTTTTGAAGGTTGTATCTCACTTTCTTTGTGATTTATTAAAGTAGAAGAACTATCTACATGTGTTGATATTGTAAAAGTTATATGTTCTCCTTCTGAAATATTAGCCTTTCTCTTAAAAAATGTATCAATTCTTTGATTTTTCATTATTATTTTATATAAAAAATTGAATATATATTCTGTAAAATATGTAAAGAAGAAGTTAGAAGGACAAATATTAAAATTTATAATATTTATTGAATTTTTTTTATCAATTTATACAAATACAATAATATTAATACTTATTGAATATTCTATTATCTTTTATTATCTAAAAAATTAAATTAAATAAATAATAAAATATAAAATAATATTAAATTAAATAAATAAAAAATATCTAATTTTTTATATTTGAACTTAAAGATAGAAAGAGTATTGTTTATTGAATTTATTAGATACTTTAAATCATAGTAAAGTATTTAAGTTAATTGAACTATTTTTTATCTTTTGAAAAAATACTACTAAGTTTTTTATAAAAAGTTTGGAGAAGCCATGACCCCCTTGTCTGAATTAAGCTCCGCCACTCTGAAGGGTAATTATGTTAGTTGTATATTTTACCTTTCCTTTTAGCGTTTGGTTGAACTCTGACATGTTCGAAGTACATACCAACTCTCAGCAACAAATTTTAATATCCCTCCCGGGCCTCTTTTCCTTTCTTTTCCTTTTCCTTTTTCCTTCCAATTGATCCTTTTCCTTTTTCCAGCCGGTTGATACCAGTTTTCTTTTATTTTTTGGTCATCAAAAGTAACCAATAGTTAATCCAGCTTTGGTATGTAGAAATTAAACTTCCTGATTATAAGTTAATAAAGCTGTTTAAGTAAACTAATTTGAATTGCCTAATGGTAAGTTCACTAATCCACTTAAGCAAATATCAAGAATTCAGATCTCATTTTGTGCATGCAAATATCAAGAATTCAGATCTCATTTTGTGCATGCAACAATTTATTGACCAACGGCAAACTTCAAATAGAATTCAAATAGACAGCAAATTAGTCAAGTCCTAGAATAGTGAGAAACCAAAACAAAACCAAAAAAAAACAAAAGCTATGTTTAAGTAGTTAAGGTTTGATGACAAGTTTGTTACATTTTTAATGTCAAACACCGGGGGTTTGAATTCCAACTCTAGCTGGTTTATGGTATAATAAACCCGCTAAGGTGTGTGCGTGGTGTAATGTACTAATGTAAGACCCAGAAAAACTCACCGAAATTTATTCATTTTGATTTTAATCGAAGATAGTGCCTCCCTCCCTCCCCTTGAACTGTTTGTTTACCAGATAAAAGAAGCATGATCTAGTTTGAAACCAATTACAACACTGCCAATAACAAAATATTCCAGAGATGAATTCTTCTCTCTGCTTTAGCAAGGTCTATATACATAATCTACAATGATACATTTGTGTTTGTAAATCACTACGACCATTGACACCAATAGAATGGTGTCATTGTTCCAGAAATTATGGGAATATCTTGTGGAGCTAATAAATGCTAATCGGTCTTCTGAACTCCAGAATTCTTGTACTTGTTTTCTTCCCAGCAGATCATTGAAATGGCATGCTACCAGCAATGAGGGAACAAGAAAAACCATAGGGACTTCAGGAGGAACAAGAAAGCAAGTTATGATATAAAATTGTACAACAAACAGAAGACAGTGCTAACTTCGCAACTGATGGCTGCTGCGCTTCCTGAAATGTCTGAGAATGAAACTGTCTGCATATAATGGATAATTTTTTCTGATCAAACCCTTTATGCACTTCCAATATGAAAAGTCAACCAGCTCTCCATCTTTCCGTGCTATGAACAAACACCTAGATCGCTCAAAATTGGGATGATATCCAATCTGTCACAGGAAAAGGAATGATAAAATTTTACCAATGCATAAAGATAAGAAACGAAGTGTTAAGACTGGATAGGATTTAAGAGACAGTGATCTCAGTAATTTCTTATATCATTAAAAAGCCTATCATTGGAATGTAATGTACGACGATTAGAGATCAGAAGCCAATATTTATACTCTTCTTTCTTTAACGGGAAAATGGGGGTCTGGTCAGGTCATATCTTTCAGCAGCTAATCAAGTAACACAAAAAAAGTAACATCATGGCCAAAATCTGTATTTGCTAGTCGCAAAAGATTTTGGTACCATATAAATGCATTTATTATGCAGATTAATGCTATAAAGATCTCTTAACAAATTAGTTTGATTTGGACCAACAAATTACTAGAATGAGCAAAATAAAGACTGCTTCGTCATGAAAATACTGAGAAGCTATTTTTACCAAAGGGCAGAGAATCAATGAGTTGCAAAACTGGGCAGCATGCCATACTGATTTAGTTATTAGAAATCATGCAGCGTAAGAAATACCTAATAAGGTAACTCTTAGCAGGGATTAGGGACCTCTAAAATGCAAGGTGCATTCTGCTAAGTGTGGGGATGGAGTGGATCACCATTGATGAACAAATCAGAGGCTTAGATATTCATATAATAAAAGCAGCCAGAAGACACTCCATGAACTAACAAAAACTAACTCTCTTGATTTCCCCATCATTAGCAACGAGTTGCACTTTAATCAGAGCACACCCTGCACTTCAAAGGAGACAATCCTATCATTAGCAGGTCAGATCATCCTCCAGAGCCAATTAACTCTTAAGACTGACAAAGGGAAAATCTTTGCAGTAGGCAACAACTGATGTCATGGTCATATAGATTTCTGAACATAAAATATTTTAACTGTTTGATTCGGCAATAGATAATTCTAGGAAACAGTCTTTTTGTCAACAAAAGTTATGCACAAGCAGTGTGTGTGTTTGTGAGGTGACGAGGGGGAGGGAGGAGCTACCGTGATATAATCAACTCCAACTCCAATCTTTTTCTCATATTCTGGATGAAAGGGAAGCAGCTTCTCAAGAATGGTTTTCTCATGCTCTGGACTCAGTCTATCTCCACTTTCATATCTACGGCATGAAAGGCATAATTAGATTTTCTAGATAAATGAAAGGGAATATGTAAATCAATGATTATAACTACCAATTGATTTTCATCACAAATATCAAATGCGTTTTGAGAAACTGATTATTAGCCATTATACAATTGTAGTATCTAGTAAGGAGACAGGTACAGATACGGCAAACCAAACAACTATAACAATAATTTGAGATTCACAGAACATTCATGACTTAGGCTGTTAGGCTTAAGTAAAGGAAGTCTTATGTAGCCCTAACCACATTTACAGCAAAGCAAATATCTACAAGAATTCGAAAATCGAGGTGAAGTTTATACTAGTGTCTCACTCAGAAATCTTTTACCTTGTTACAGCAAATTGCTAGTAACGGAGAACTAAAGATGCATTAGCTAGAAAGAATAGTCTCAGACTGCAAGCCAACACCGACACAAGTTACAGAGCTAGAACAGTTTGGGGCTATAATGAACATAACCAAAGAGAGGACATTTCAACCATGCATGCATGTCTCATCACTCCCATGAGACAAGTAACAACTCCGAACATGTCTCCTATATTAATTATTTGTCAATACATGGTTCTAAAATCATATTTCAGGGAGAAGATAAGAGATAATAACTATTAGGAACTAATTTAAAGGGCATAATTAGAAAATGTTAAAAGAAGAATGAAAAGAGGAACATACTGTCCAGAATGGAGAAGCATCCTGACAAAGCCAACCAAAGGAACGGTGTCCTCCAGAATCTGGTCTTCCCAGTCAACGCATTTATCCTCCTCCTCCTCCTCCTCCTCTTCTTCATCATCATCATCATCGCCGCGGTCGTAACCATAGCTGGTGTTGGGTTGGGGAACGAGGGGCTTCCTGAGGAAGTGGTCGCCGTCGGAAGTTGCAGCTGCTCTGAGGGGGGAGAGGCGAGGGTAGAATGGGAAAGAGAGAAAGAGGGAAGGGGAATGGAAGTGGTAGAAGGAGGAGGAGATAGGGTTTGTGAGGTGGGGAACATGCGGTGCCGTTTTGGATAATGACAGTGATGAATAAGCCATTTATTTTTAGTAAAGGAATGGAGTGGATAACTCGTGTTCAAACTTCACACTGTGATTCAGTTGGTGAAGCTAAACATGGTGTTGGTGTTAGTTCTTAGTTGTATACTCGTAGTTCTCTCTGCCACCACACCCAGTGAGAGGAGCAACAACTACACGACCAATCTACCAGGATAAACTAACAACTCTCCCTCATCCTGCTCTCCATTTTTTTTATTGGTATGTACTGGATCACTTGTTTATACGAAAGACCGGGATATGACCCAGTAATACGTGGGCTCACAACTTTGGCAGCCCACTGTACATATAATTTCTTCCCGATTCTAAAGTTTGGAGTTAGAATTATTCTAGTGGGAGTTAGAAATTAAAATAAGATGAACTCAATTTGTGTAGATACACAGAGATCGGACCTGTGGATCGCAACTTATTGACACGTGCCCCTGGTATTTGGCATGAGAGAGCAGGAGCTGCTGTTGTACGATTTTCCTCAATTTAATCGAGCCGTGTCGTCCCAACGCCAACGGAGGGTGGAGGTGCCTTGGCCCATTGATGTGGTTGGGCTAGTATTGGGCTGGGCTATTTCTTTTTGTAATTCCGATAGTGTATTCTTTTAGAAAGCGGACATTTTTGAAGAAGACTGGGCCATGCGGATTTCTTAAAAAGAAAAAAAGAGAGGCTCCTAGCGTTGACCCAGCCCTTTCTCTCTCTCTCTCACTTTATTTCTTGAAAATTTGAACATCAAAATTTTTGTCCTGGAGAAAGCAAACCCTACCCACCATTCGATACCACTAAACCATAATTATATTTCAATTGCATAGTGATAACGTAAATTACGTTACCCAAGTATAGGATCTTTTCAGTACTAATTGATTATGCCACTATTTGCTATTATTATTATTATTATTATTGTAGCTAGTAATATCATTTAGGAGAGATTCTGTCTGCAAAACCTGTATAAAAAAGTTAGTAGAATAAATGTCTGATTTTATCAAATTATTTTTTTTTTTTGAAAAGAAATAAGTTCAACACACAAGTGGAGCTAGAAACGTAGAGACTACAAGAACAAAGATAACAATTATAAATACACCTAGTAAAAGACACACCAATAGTTATCCCTATGTCATCTTCGACATTGCCATCAACAACAAAAAGGATCGTCGCACCCCCACTTCTTGTAGTGAATCATGGACCTGTTGAAAATTTCTTCAGCACATTTTCCTATGTTCTGAAACAACCTCCTATTCCTTTCTAGCCAGATGTTCCAAACAACCGCAAAGTAACTTATAAACCACCTGTTACACTCCGCTTTCCTGCTTGTAAAACCTGTCCAGCTTTGGAAATGTTCCTTCAAATTACCTGGACATGACCATAAACTGCCAAACTCAGATAACCAAGCACACCACACCTGCCAAGTAAATTCACAGCCAAGAAACAGGTGGTGAACATATTCAACTTCCTTATTACATAATACACACAAATTATCACCCTAATTAACAATGCCTAGCCGGCATAGCCTTTCCTTGGTATTCACCCTGCCTATCAAGACAAATCAGGTAAACAGCTCTACTCTTGGAGGGACTAGCCCCTTCCAAAGAGTCTTCGTAAAGCTATAGCATACGTCCTCCGGGGTTGTTTCCGCTTGTAGCACCTACACAAAAGAGTTAGTAGAAAAAACACCTTTCCTGTCAAACTTTCAGACCACTCGATCCTCTCTATCAAAAACTAAATTAACCGGGCTCAATGTATTATGTAATTGAGTAACTAGTTCCAACTCCCATTGGAAGAGCTCACGCCTCCATTGGAAGTTCCATATCCACTCTAGCCTATCCTAAAACCCACAATCTCCTATTCTGAGTTGAAACCGAGAAGAGCCTTGGAAACCTATCCTTTAGAGGACCACAACTTAGCCAAACATCTTTCCAGAAATGAGTTCGTCTCCCATCACCAACCTCCATGGACAAGCCTGTGATGATTTTATCTCTTATATGCTGCTCCTTAATCTGTAATTGGCAATGTCCTTCCATGGACCTCCTCGATTAGGCAAGGTCTGTGTGGACAACAGCTCATGGGGGGACAGATTGTTACAACAGCATACTACCTTCTTCCAAAGCGGGCACTCCTCTTTTGAGAATCTCCACCACCACTTAAACAAGAGTGCGGTATTACGAATCTCCGACCCCTAGCCCCCCTAGCTTCTTCGGAGCTTGGACCACTTCCCATCTCACCAAGGCCATCCCCTCCCGACCATCCTCTTTACTCCACAAGAACCTTCTCTGTAACGAAATTAGCTTCTCTGCCACAGCCCTCAGCATCTTGTATAAGCTTAAATAGTAAACCGGCAGGCTATTTAAGACTGCTTTGATGAGCACCAACTTCCCCGCTTTGTTCAGAATCTTCGATTTTCACAAGCTGAGCTTCTCCTCCACTTTGTCTATAACTGGCTTCCAAGTCTTGACCAACCTCGGGTTAGCTCCTAGCTGAATTCCAAGGTATCTTACCGGCAAAGAGGCTTCCTTGCACCCCAATAAGCTACACATACTTTGCACCCACTGATGTTCACAGTTGATTGGGATCAAGCTACACTTATCAAAGTTGATGCTTAATCTCGACATCAACTCAAAACATCGTAGTAGCCGCTTGTAGTTCTTAATCGTTTCCTCCTCTGGTGGGCAGAACAAGACCGTGTCATCGACAAACTGAAAATGAGACAATTCTATATTATCTCTCCCAACAAATAAAGGGAAAATTCGACCATTCCGAACTGTCTCTCCAATCATTCTATGTAGTACATCCACCACAAGTACAAACAGGAATGGAGATAGTGGATCACCTTGTCTCAGACCTCTTTTCATCTTGAACGGTTTTGTTAGTGAACCATTTATCAATACTGACATAGAAGTCGTGCTTACGCACTCCATGACCCACTCTCTCCACTTTCGCCCGAAACCCATTTTCTGCAAAACAATGTCTACGAAGCTCCACTTGACCCTATCATATGCCTTTTGAAAGTCCAGTTTGATTATTGCTGCTCTCCTTTTCCTCGTTTTAAGCCAATGTACAGTTTCACAAGCAATAAGAGCCCTGTCGTGTATCTTCCGACCTTTGACAAAGGCGCTCTGAGTCTCTCCAACTAGACCTGACATAACGGATCTCATCCTTCTAACCAACACCTTAGAAATCACCTTGTACACACAGCCAACCATGCTAATTGGGCAAAGATCCTTGATTTCTTTGGCGCCAGCGAACTTTGGTGCTAGTGCAACCCATGTGATATTAGAGTCTATCAGTAACCTATATGTCTGGAAGAATCCCAGAACAGCAGCTGTGAACTCAACTCCAATCATATCCCAGCATCTCTTAATAAAATTCATATTGTATCCGTCACAACCAGGAGCTCTAGAGGATTCACAGTCCCACACTGCATCCCTGATCTCTTCAGCCGACGGCATCACCTCCAAACTAGCAGCATCCTCTGTAGGTATCGTCTCAACCAATCCATCCCTAAAGCCAATCAAAGGAGACTCCTCCTGATGATATAGATGCTTGTAAAACTCTCTGATAGCTACTTTTATTCTCGCTTGATTTCTTACTAATCTACCATTAATTACCAATGTATCAATCCTGTTATTCCTTCTTCTAGTTGAAGCTATGTTGTGGAAGTACCTGGTATTTTTGTCCATATCCTTAGCTAGTCGAGACCGCGACATCTGCTTCCAATGCACTTATTTTCTCGCATACCACTTCTGACAACAAGTCACTAGCGCCTTCCTCCTTGCCTCTATCGTTCCGTCATACACCCCATTGCTAACCATGTCATCTACCTTCTTGATCTCTTCTTCAAACTTCATAATTTTTTTATCCATGTCACCAAAGTTGTCCCTGTGCCACCTCCCCGGCGGAATAGTCAAGGCCTTTAATTTTTCTGTGAACTGTCTCTCCCCTAACCCTCTCCATTCCTCTTTAATCAATCTGAGAAAACCTTCATGTGTGAATCATGAGTCAAGGCTTCGAAACGGTCTCGGTCCGTATCTCAACCTAGTATCTTCCACTATCAGCGGGCAATGATCTGACAACCCCCTTGGTCCTCCTCTTAGGCGAATCTCTGGGAACTCCTCCACCCACTCCAGACTGAGCAGAACTCTGTCAATTCGACTATAAGAACGGCCTCTAAACCAGGTAAACTTACGGTCGTTAAGTAGCAAGTCCACTAATTGCATATCTTGAATCCAATTCTTGAAATCTTTCGCAGATGTTGTTAAAGTAGTAGTACATTTCCTTTCTTCTACTTGGACAATCTCATTAAAGTCTCCTATGAAGCAACATGGAACCTGGCATAAACCTGCGATATAGCTCAACTCCTCCCATACAACAAATTTTTCGTCTCTAGTATGAGCACCATAAATCAAGAAAAAAGCACAGTTGAAATTATTCTGCAAAATAGCCCCTTCCACACACAACCACCTTTCCCCTTTGTAACAATTACTCATTTTAAAAACAGTTTCATCCCACACTATTCACAATCTACCCGATGCACCGTCAGATTCAACATACTCCCACCATGCACTATCACACCCCCAAATTCTAGCTACATCAAATTTTGTCACTACAGGTTTTTTAGTCTCAATCAAACCCAGCATGTTCAGCTTTAATTTTTGCTTTAAGTCCTTAACCATTCTCAACTTACCATCCCCCCTCAACCCCCTAACATTCCATGAGCTAAAGATCATTTTAAAATATTGTTACACACCTTACTTTTATGTTTAGGTCTGTACCGTCTGGTCTTCGCCTTTTGTTTTGCTAGTCTTCTTTTCAAGGCAATCTCTTCATTCTGGGCTTGGAGGATAGTCATGATATCATCATCTTCATTATACAATACTGCACCGGACTCAGCTGCTACTAGTTCCCACATCTTCTTATTTTCCAACATTTGATCTTCCAAAGTTTCACTGTGGTTGTCGCCAATATCTTCATGATTTTCATCTCTGTCTTCACATCTTTTGGTTTCTCGAGCCCCCTCCCCTTCTTGCACCATCATCCTCTGACATTCCTCCAATCCCCCATTTCCTTTACCAACATTAGAGACCTTAGTTTCCTTATTTTCCCTGACCAGATCTTCAACTTCGCTGACAAAGTTATTCTCCAGGTTCGAGTCATTATCCCCGTCAACATCCCCAAAATTGCCTTCATCACTAATATTCCCACTGCCATAGTTTTTGCCACCGACAGCACCGTTATCTTCGTATCATCTTTCCTTCCCCAGATCCACGTTCACAGTCCCGTCATACCCAAAGAAGATTCATGTCTCTCCATCTGCCCGGTTCACCACCGCTTCCCCGTTCCGGTCCGTTTCTGCGTCCCCACCCGCTACACTCCTCATCGGTTCTGACGCAAGCTTGCCAACAGCCACTACTGCGCGGTCATGAAAGGCATGGCTCTCACAGTGTGTTCGTCCCCAATATTCTCCAGCTGGCCCTGTTCAAGCACCCTGGGAGCATTCGGCCCCTCCACCCCCTGCCTTGCTTCCTCTCATGGCTCCGCGTTGGACAGGACGGCTCAGCGTTAGGGAGCACTCTCCAAGACCCAATCCCACTTGACCTGAATCAGAGCCCAGACCGCCCGCCCCAGCTCGAGAATTACTTGGTCCTGATTGTTGAGGTGGGCTCTCTTGCCATGTGCGGCCCATATAACACTTAGTAGCATATGTTGGCCCAGTTCTCCCCATCATAATGCAAGTGAGTTTTTTTATTTTCCCTTATAACTTCCCTATGGAGCCCACAATTCAATTTTTCAAAAGTGCATGACACAGTTTCCTCAGAGTCTTCTCTATCTCTCATAACAGCATTCCCCACCAAATCAGCGCCCTGATCATTAGCACCATTATTTAATTTGTAGGTTACCGAATTAAGAGGATTCCGTTTTAAATTTTCATTAACCCATTCATTCAAAATATTTTCTGAAATTACCATTCTGTCCTCATCTTCTTCGCCACCCCGCCTCACTGTATCCATCAGTTCTGCCGCTTGGTCAACGCATTCTGATTGCTTTGTTCGCCCCCCCCCCCCCCCCCCCCCGCGATCTGAAAGCCCCCTCTGAACCCATTTTTCTAGTACTAGTCTTTTGCTGCTCACAACTTGTGTCCCCGTCAGCATAATTATCCAACTTACATTCTCTTCCGTATGTTTCACGTCCCACTTCTTTCACCAAAACATCAAACCCACTAATACCTATTATGATATGAATTCATTCGTTGATCATATCCATGACACAGGTATCAATTTGCACCCGCCCAACACTGAAGTAATTGCACAATTCCGTCATGGTATCACACCCAACTACTTCTCCCCATTGGCTTCCTATGATTTTAAACGTGTCAGCGGACTAGGCATGCAACGGCACTCCAAAGCACTCTATCCACAATCTTCTAGTTTCACTTCGTTCTGACTCCTCCCATCTCCACACACTATGAAAGAGTTGTAGTAGACTATTCATTTTAAACATGTATGTCTCTTCAGCGCTCAACACACTGTCGAATGTCAGTAAGGCTTTGTATGCGCCCAGTTCACGAACTTGGGTAACTTGTGGCAGATTTTTCGCAATCTGATCTTTCAACGAGTTAAAGTTAATAGCAGTTGTTGTCCCTCCCACGAGACTTCTTTGCAACCATTCTAAGTTTTCCTTTGCCACAGCAACTTCTACCCTTTTTATCCATCCATTTCCATGTGAATCCCGGTCTTTCGTCTCATTACTTGGTTTAGTTGTATTCCTCCGAACTTCTCCCTCGACCTCCTTGTGTTGTGGTTGGCCAACATTAGTATTTTTATCGCCAGACTTTTTCTGGTTTGTCTTCAACTCATTCGTTCCAGACTTTCTCCTGTACTTCGCTTCCCCTACGAAAATCACACTACCTCTTAGCCTCAACCGATTCATATCTCTTATAGCCTTTAAGGCTCCTCCTCTCGTTGTGTATCGTACGAACGCAAAAATATATATTTTATCACTCTTTAGTTTTCGTGATAAATATATACAAGTCTGTCCTCTTTTTCATTAGTTAATTTGACTACTTGAAAAATTTCATAAAGTTGATTAACTAGTTCTAATTTTCATTAGAATAATTTTTTTCTCCATTGAAAAATTCATATCCATTATAATCGTTCCTAAAACTCACAGTTTTCTATAACAGATCTGATTAACTTGAAAAAGTATCTTTCAACACACTACCTCTGCTAACCAATTGTCCTCCCAAAATCGAATACGTCTACCATCTCCTACCTCCAAAAGTAATTCTCGGGTCATTTTATCTCTCCCCCTGTAACTGACATATATCTTTCCATGGCTCTCTTTTGTAGGTAAAGTCTACTGAGAAAGTAAAACACTAGGATTTAAGCTATTGAGAAAAGTATAGTTTTTGTCCTCAACGTTTGGGGTAAGTCTCAAAGTTGTCTCTAACGTTTCAATCGTCATATTTAAGTTCCTAACGTTTTAAAATTGGCTCAATGCTGTCCTGCCGTTAGGGATCCATTATCAGAATTGACGGTGGGACAAAATTGAGACGATTTTGAAACGTTAGGGACTTAAATAGAACGAAAACGTTGGGGACAAAAATGATACAGAGAAATAAATTTTAATTTTATCCTTTAATAATATCAATTTTTTACTGTATATAATATTTAATTATTTTTTAATCACATCTAAGTAAATTACACTTAATCACACAATTTTCATTCTAAATAAATTTTTTTACATTTTTATATTAACTTATAACTTTAATTATATAATTATAAAAAAATAAATTTATTTAGAATGAAAATAATGTGATTAAGTGTAATTTACTTAAATCTGATTAAAAAATAATTGAATACTATGTACAGTAAAAAATTGATATTATTAAATGATAAAACTAAAATTTATTTCTATGTATCGTTTTTGTCCCAACGTTTACGTCCTATTGAAGTCCCTAAAGTTTTAAAATCGTCTCAATTTTGTCCCGCCATCAATTCTGTTAACGGATCCCTAACTGCAAGATAATATTGAGTCAATTTTGAAATGTTAGGAACTTAAATAGGACGATTGAAACGTTAGAGCATCTCCAATGGTGAGTTCCTCTTTGACTTTTTTCTAACATATAGGAACTCTAACCATTGGAGGAGAAAAGGAGTGAGTTCCTGCACAAGGATCAAAGTAAGGGAGTCCCTCTAAGCAGGGACTCAAATTAACCAATAATAATTTGTCATTTGGCAAATTATTATAAAAAAATAATAATATAAAATATGAAATAATTAAATAATTAAATAATAATTAAATTAGTAATAATTATAATAAAAATTATATTAAATAATTATATTTTTATTAAATTAAATAATTAAGTTTTTATTTAATTAATAATTTATATTAATTATTTATATTATAATTAATATTGAATATTATTTATATTATTATATTAAATTATAATTAATTAAATTTACTTATATTAAAAAATAAATTTAATTTTTATATTTTATAAAATAATTTTTAGTTGAGTTGGTTATTTTTATTTTTAAAATTTAAAATGCTAATGATATTATTAAAATTAGCCGTTGTAAACACAAAACTATAAATTAGTATAATCTCGAATTATATATTGTGTATTATTATTATATATGAATTTATTTAATATTAATATCTTTTAATAATGAATTATTTTTAAATTTTTAAATTTAAATAATATTATTAAAAAAATTAATTATATTAATTTTAAGTATTTTAATTAATTAATTAAGTGGGACCACAACAGGGACTAAAGTTAGTTCCTCCTAATGGAGAAGAGAGAGATACTTTGAGTTCCTATTTATTGTTTATAATGCAAAAGCTGATGTGGAGTTACTTTTTATGACAGGTGGGCCATAAACAGGAACTGGGATGAGTTCCCTACTGGAGATGGTCTTAGGGACAACTTTGAGACTTACCCCAAACGTTAGGATAAAAACGATATTTTACTCTAAGCTATTACAAAAACACACAATTTTTTTTATAATAGACAATCTTTTTTTAAAAACCATCATCACCATTTGAATAAAAAAGCAGTATTTCGAAACACTCCTCCACTCCCAACTCTCTTAACTTTTTTGAAGCTTACCCTATATCCTATTTCACTAAAGGTAATCTATGTTGCCATCTTCGTTACTCTACGTGAATTATTTTTTTTTACAAAGAGATTAACTTTTCTGTCACTATTCTTGATATTTTGTACAAACTTAGATAATATACTAACAAGCTATTAAGTACTGACTTAATAAGAATAAATTTACCTATTTTATTGAGAGTTTTAACTTTTCATAAACTAAATTTTTCTTTTATTTTGTCTATTATTATTATTATTATTATTATTATTATTATTATTATTATTATTATTAGTAGTAGTAATAATAGTAGTAGTAATAGTCTGTCTCAAAATAGTTACATGCGTTTATTAAAGATTATATTATATACCATAATAAGATTATATTATATACCATAATTAGTTTGAAAAAATCAAAGAATAAAAAAAATTAAATTTGAATTTATTTTGAAAATATTAAATTACTCTTTTCATTGCTTTTTAAACACTAAAATAATATTTTAGGATTAATTCTAAGAAAAAAATAAAATATTAGTTTAGGATTAAGCTAGTTTAAATATATTAGACCTTAAATAATTTAATTTTTTCTTAAGAAATAACAACACCTTTTAAAGCTTTTAAAAGTGCGTAAATATTGATTTTTGTCTCCGAAATTTTTGAAAAATTTAAAATAAAATTAAACATTTAATTTGATTTATTTTTTTAATATTTGAAATCAACTATCAATTTTATCTCTATAATTATATCCCTTATCTCAAACTTAAATTATTAACACTTCTCTCTCTTCTATAATTTAGTGTCCCCATTTAAATAAATATTTAGACAGTGTAAAAATAATTATATATATTCCTGTGTGAGTAACTGCTTCTAAGGTATAGCTCGTTCTGTTGGTGTCTTAACTTGCTTATGATGATCTCTAAAGAGAATATGAAGCAATAGAGCATACCTCTGACTTAGTAAGTCACTCATATATATTGGGTTACTTTGAGACGGTTATTCGTATCTTTTTACTTGTTTTTTGGAGTCTTTCAGCTGATTTAGTGGTTTAGTTGGAGATATTTTCGAGGAGGTTATTTCGTCTAATGATTTTCGATTCCGAATTTGTTGCTTTAAACCGATTTTGAGGTCACGGATCAATACCAAAATTTAATTTCTAAAAAGAGAGGCGAATCTTTTTTTTTAATTCAAATAAATCAAAGTTATCTAGGATTCCTGAAAACAGTCTCTGAGCTCGGCTAGATTCTGGCTGGACTCTGACTGTAGCAAAAAAAAATAATAATAATAAACCACAAAAAATAGAATGATAATAAAAAAAAGAAATATAATAAACAAAAAAATATTATTCTAATATAAACATCAACAATAAATTTTTTTTAAAAAATTCATTTGACAAAATATTATTATTATTATTATTATTATTATTGTCTTCAATTTACCAGTCTTCAATTTTCATCATAAATTCATCTTTTTTTAATCTTTACCAAAACTATTACTATTACTATTATTAGGTCATTGTTCATGCCTTGACCCAATACTATGATCCAAGTCCAAGTAAGCTAAAAAGGCCCAATCCAAAGGTTGGCCTTTACCACCTACCCAACCTCCTCAAAGAGGTCGGTTCCGATATAAGCTCCTCCCCAAAGAGGTCGGATTCAACTGGCAGATAACGCTTATTCAAATAAGTAACTACCCCCTAAAATCTCTCTTCCACTTCTAGAAGAGATATCTCAACAACCCTAAGATAAAGGGACGGTTATCCACCTTCAGAAGTGGAACTACTCCAACAGTAGTTATTGGATCATCACCTATAAATACACTGACACACTCAGGTAAACCTAAGTTCCAATACTCTCAAAACCTGCTTACCCCCTTGCTAACTTAGGTATCGGAGTATCTTTACAGGTACTATCCCCCTCCCCCTCCCCCCATTCTTTCACATACACAACTCGGGCGGCGGCTCTCAGATGCAAACCAAGTCGGAGACCATCCTCTTTTAGCATTTGGGCCTCTCCTTCAAGCCCAACCGTCCTATTCCAGGTTACCCACGTAACATTGGCGTCATTGCCGGGGACCTGGGATATCAACTCATAATGGCGGATGACCAAAACGAGGACAGACATACTGCATCGGAGTCTGAGCAAGAGCATCAAGATGCAATCAACAACGACAGAGCCATAATATCTCTGCAAAGAGCGGATAGACAACATAGAGAAGGCCCCTCAGGCGGTCAAGATTCAAGAAGAATCCCCTTTGAAGTACACGAACCAGAGAAGGAGGGACAACCTCACACTGGCGATCTCATGGGACTGCTCCACAGCCACCAAAGACGACTGGAACAGCTGGAACAAGAACTGGAACGACAGTGAGAAGTGGAAAAAAACTTGAGGAGAGAAGTTGAGCGACGAAAAGAGCTTGAAGAAAAGCTCTTAAGACTAGAATACAACCTCCGAAATAGGAATTCTCACGCTGACCAAGAAGACACCCCATTGGGGGGAGAAGACCCATTCAGTGAAGACATCATGAGGGCAAAAGTTTCCAGGAACTTCAAAAGCCCTGAGATAGATCTGTACGACGGGACTACCGACCCAAAATATCACTTGAGCAACTTCAAAAGTTGGATGTATCTAGCTAACGCCTCTGATGCTACCCGCTGCAAAGTCTTTCCAACGACTTTGACAAAGGCGGCGATGAAGTGGTTCGATAGCCTTCTCCCAAGGTCGGTCACCAGCTTCGATGACCTCTCGCATAAGTTCCTTATGCGATTTTCAATCCAAAAGGACAAAGTGAAGCACGCGCCTAGTCTCTTAGGAACAAAACAGGAGATCGGAGAACCCCTAAGAGACTACATGGAAAGGTTCAACAAGGCGTGCCTAGAAATTCAAGACCTGCCTACAGAAGCAGTGATCATGGGCCTAGTAAATGGACTCCGGGAAGACCCCTTCTCTCAATCCATCTCGAAAAGGCATCCGACTTCTTTGAGCGATGTACAAGAGAGAGCAGAAAAGTACATCAATATGGAAGAAAATACCAGACTACGGGAACTAAGCTGGCGATCCGGGCACCCTGACTTGTCAAAGGAAAAGGAAAGGGAGCCCAAGAAGAAAGAAGAGGTAAGATCTGAAAGGCCCAGAAGATATCATTCTTACACTCCCCTACGAATTTTCCTAGTTGATATTTATAGGAAAATTTGCCACACTAAAAAGCTACCTCCCCATCGGCCTATCAAGAACAAGAAGGGGGGAGTCGTAGCGAATACTGTGAATATCACAAGTTATATGGGTACTCTACCAATGATTATTACGACTTAAAAAATGTGATCGAAAAGCTGGCCAGGGAAGATCGGCTCGTCAGATATCTCATGGAAAGGTCGGACAATCATGGAAAAAGAAAACGATATGAGGAAGATCGGAGAGATCCGCCACCACGAACCCCAGAACGACATATACATATGATCTCGGGAGGGTTTGCTGGAGGAGGACTCACAAAGTCATCTCGTAAAAGATATCTGAAGGAAGTTTACCAGGTCGGGAGTGAACTATCCGACCTCTCAACCATCTGTTTCACCAAAGAAGACGGGCAGGGTATTGTTCCCGGACATGCCGATCCGGTGGTAATTACCATGATTCTCGCCAACACTCATCTACACAGAACCCTGGTGGATCACAGGAGCTCGGCAGACATCCTGTTCAAACCAGCATTTGACAAGTTGGGATTGGACGAAAAGGAGTTAAGGACATACTCTGACACCATCTTCGGATTGGGGGATACACCAATAAAACCACTGGGATTCATGCCCCTACACACCATTGTTGGAAAGGGAATGAAATCCAAAACTCTAAGCATCGACTTCATTGTCGTCGATGTGGGCTCGGTCTATAATTTCTTGATAGGTAGAACGACCCTAAATCGGCTTGGAGCAACGGTATCTACCCCCCATCTTTGCATGAAATTACCAACACTAGAGGGAATAGCAACCATCAGGGGAGATCAGAAGCTGGCAAGAAAGTGCTACAATGAAAGCCTAAACTTGAGGGGTAAAGGCAAGAAGGTGAACACTATTGAGCTCGGAGGCATCCGAGTTAAAGAAGAGTTGCGACCACATCTCGAAGGGAAGACTGAAGAAGTTTAGATCGGGCAAGAGGACGGAAAAAATACTAACATATGAGCCAATTTAAAAGGAGATTTGAAGCAGAAGCTGATAAGGCTCCTACAAGAAAATTCCGACCTCTTCGCTTGGAAAGCCTTCGACATGCCCGAGATAGATCCCGAGCTCATGGTGTATAAGTTGTCAGTATACCCAGGATCTTGACATGTTCAACAGAGAAGACGGAAGCTCAGTCCCGAACGAGCTCAAGTGGTCGAAGAACAAATACAAGCCCTTCTAGAGGCCGGATTTCTCAGAGAAGTTAAGTACCTGGCCTAGCTGGCGAATGTGGTGCTAGTCAAGAAGCAAAATGGCAAGTGGAGTATGTACTTTGATTACACCGACTTGAATAAGGCATGTCCAAAGGACCCCATATCCTCTTCCAAATATTGATACCCTAGTAGATTCCAGCTCAATATATCAATACTTATTGTTCATGAATGCATACTCGGGATATAATCAAATCCCGATGTATAGACCAGATCAGGAGAAGACATCCTTCATCATGCCTAGAGCAAATTACTATTATGTGGTCATGCCCTTCGAGTTAAAAAATGGAGGAGCCACATACCAGAGGCTGATGAACAAGGTGTTTGCACCTCACCTTGGGAATTTAATGGAGGTATACGTGGACGACATGTTAATAAAAACCAAGGATGAGGCCAACGACCTGACTGACCTCTCCCAAGTCTTCAGCATCATAAGGGCGCACGGGATGAGATTAAATCCCACAAAATGTACCTTTGCAATAGAGGATGGAAAATTTCTAGGGTTTATGCTAACACAAAGTGGGATTGAAGCTAACCCCAATAAGTGTAGAATAGTCCTGGAAATGAAGATTCCGACATGTTTAAGGGAGGTCCAACAGCTGAATGGCCGACTTGCAGCTCTCTCCAGATTTTTAGCAGGATTAGCATTGAGATCCCTACAACTTTTTTCCCTACTAAGAAAAGGATGTCAATTCGAATGGACTCCGGAATGCGAAGAAGCTTTCCAGGAGTTCAAAAGGTTTTTAAGCCAACCTCCCGTTCTGACTCGACCTAAAATCGGGGATGAACTCATCATGTATTTGTCTGTAGCCAAAAAGGCTGTGGCGTCAGCACTGATACGGGAGGATGAGGTCGGGAAGCATCCTGTATACTTCACCAGCAAAGTTCTGCAAGGCCCCGAGTTAAGATACCAAAAACTCAAGAAGTTTGTGTATGCCTTAATAGTGGCGTCTCGAAGGCTACGGCCTTATTTTCAAGCTCATACAATAAAAGTTCGAACGAACCAGCCCATAAGCAAATTCTTCTAAAACCAGATATTGAGGGCAGAATGGTTCAATGGGCTATATAACTATCCGAGTTCGACCTAAAGTATGAAACTCGGGCAGCGATTAAAGCCCAGTGACTGACCGACTTCATGGCGGAATACGCGGGAGATCAAGAGGAGGCCTCCACAACTTGGGAGTTGTACGTGAACGGCTCTTCCAATAAAATCGAAAGCAATGCAGGCATAATACTAGTCAACCAAGAGGGGACCCAAATAGAATTCTCCCTGAAATTTAAATTCCCAGCCTCCAACAATCAGGCAGAATATGAAGCCTTGATTGCCAGGTTGAAGTTAGCAGAAGAAGTCGGTGCAACCAAAATAGTGGTCTTCAGTGACTTTCAAGTGGTGACTTCTCAAATCAATGGAGAGTATCAGGCTAAAGACCCAAATATGAAAAGGTATTTGGACAAAACTTTGGAGTACCTTAGGCGATTCTCAGAGACCAAAGTCAAACACATAACTCGGGATCTTAACAGCAGAGCAGACGCCCTCTCCAAGTTAGCAAGTACCAAGCCAGGAGGAAATAACAGAAGCTTGATCCAGGAAACTCTCCAAGAGCCCTCTGTCACAAAGACAGAAGCTAAACAAGATGTCCTAGAGGTATCCGGCTTAGACCTCGGGTGGATGACCCCATTAACCGAATACATAAAATTTGACATCCTACCCAAGGAGGAAAAAGAAGCCAAGAAAATCCGAAGGGAGGCACAAAATTACACCTTGGTGAAAAATATCCTCTATAGAAAAGGAGTATCCACACCATTGCTGAAGCGCATCCCTACCTCGAAGACAACAGAAGTTTTGGAAGAGGTGCACAATGGCATCTGCGGAAATCATCTCGGAGCAAGGTCTCTAGCCAGAAAAATTATCCGAGCCTTGTTTTACTGGCCGACCTTGTAGAAGGATGCTACCAACTTTGTGAAGAAATGCCAGCCATGCCAAATGCATGCTAACTTTCATGTCGCTCCCCCCGAAGAGCTTATCAGCATAACTTCTCCATGGCCTTTCGTAAAATGGGTGCTGGACCTACTCGGACCTTTTTCCCAAGCGCCTGGACAAGTAAAATACTTCATAGTGGGAGTAGATTACTTCACGAAGTGGATCGAAGCAGAGCCCTTGGCCACCATCACGGCTCAGAGAAGTCGGAAGTTCCTCTTCAAGAATATCATTACCAGGTATGAAATTTCCCATTCCATCACCACGGATAATGGTACCCAGTTCACCGACTCTACATTCAGAAACTTGGTAGCTAGTATGAGGATCAAGCACCAGTTCACCTCGATTGAACACTCACAAGAAAATGGACAAGCAGAAGCAACCAATAAAGTCATACTGGCCAGATTAAAGAAAAGGCTTCAAGACGCAAAGGGGGCATGGGCCGAAGAGCTCCCTCAAGTGTTATGGGCCTATCGAACTACACCTCAATCAGCTATTGGAGAAACACCCTTCCGACTTGCTTATGGCATAGAAGCCATGATACCGGTTGAAGTCAACGAGCAAAGTCCAAGGGTAAGGTTCTATGATGAAGTCGGCAATATTCAGGCACATAAAGAAGAGCTCGAACTACTCCCTGAAGTCCGAGAACAGGCACAGATAAAGGAAGCAGCACTAAAGCAAAAGATGACGAACAGGTATAATAAGAAAGTCATTCGTAGAAGCTTCACCTCAGACGACTTGGTCTTGATTAGGAATGACATCGGCGTAAACAAGTCAGGTGAAGGAAAGCTCGCTGCCAATTGGAAAGAGCCATATAAGGTAAGTGAAGTCCTTGGAAAGGGATATTACAAAGTATCCGACTTGAGCGGTGCCGATCTCCCCAGATTGTGGCATGCCTCCAACATGAGGAGGTATTATAGCTAGAAGCGAACTCCGCTCCCTGATGTACTCTTTTTTCTGACTTCATGGTTTTTTCCCAAAAAAGGGTTTTCCTGAAGGGGGTTTTAACAAGGCATCAAAGTGGGGACTAAGGGTAAAAGTTTTAAATCCCTTAGTAGCTAACAACAACTTTTATAAAAGTTATCTCCATCAATCAATAAGCATTTATTTTTTCTCTTCATAATTCCATTAGTAATATTATTCTATGAAATGCACCGATTTAATCTCAAAAAAGCGTGAAAATCCTTTGACCGACCTGAGTGGTCGGCGAGATAAAACGACGAGGTACAAATCGGTGTAAAGAGGTTATAAAAGACAATCATAATAACTCAGAAATAATATTGCCAACGACTCACAAAGTCGGAAAGCCAGAGAAAAAATAAAATGCATCGCAAAAATGACCTAAGTTATAAAACAATTCGATAAGCAAAATTGAATATGTAAAGTCAAAATAATGGAACACAAAAAAAATATGAAAACCCCTCAAAGATAGAAGCGAAGGTTCTCTCGAAATAACTTGGTAAAAAGTTTTGACGATAGTGAAATTGTCTAACAATCCATATGATGAAAAGATTTCTTTACAAACTTGGAAAATTAGAAAAGGTTTTTCACAAAAAGCTTTAAGAAAAGCATCAAAGACACCAGCAAAGCATATATAATAAAAAAATATTTTGTTAAGGCCCTTATCCAAAAAAGGACCAGCAAAATGAATAGTTGTTGTTAATGACCCTATTAAGGGTCAAAAGTCAGGAACCACCACATGAAACAAACATATAAAAATAAATTGTTCAAAAAGGACCCACAAGTCGGGCCCTAGTAGCTGAAAATCATTGGAAACCAAGAAGAGAATTGGAATCATCGGCAGGAGTGGAAATCGGGTCTGCTGCAGGAGTCGGAAGGGTCTGAGGGGTCTCTTCAGCGGCAGAAGTCGGAGCTTCAGAAGAGCTCGGCAGGAATCCTTCCTGTTGCTCCTCACGAGGAGGAGACTCAACAATATGCTGCCCACGAGTCTTCAGCTCGGAATCGGTTTCAGGACGAGGAGGAGAGACAATCGCCCCATCGATGACCACTTTGTCAGGATGGAGGGGTAAAAGGTCCAAGTCGGGAGCGATAACTCCGACTTGTTCCTTGAACACCCTGAAAGCCTCTTCTGAGCTCTCGACGATAGAATCCTCTAGGTCCTGATAAGCCTCCCGGTTCGACTCCAGCTGCTTCTGTAGATCAATATTCTCAGAAAAAAGCCTAACAAAATTTTGCTCCACCTTCTCCTTCAACCCCTCGGCCGTGGCACATTGGTCCATCAATTTTTTCTCCCTTTCCTGGAGTTGGGCAAGCTCCTCCTTCAACCAGGCATTCTCCCCCTGTAGCCTTTTCTCCTCCTCCTGATACAAGACAATCCTTCCTTGAAGGTCCTCTAGGGATTTTTTAAAAGAACTCAAGGGAGTTTTGTCAAGTATATCAAGAAGGTCAGTACAGACCCTAGCTGTCCGAATTCCCCCCTCCCCCGTGCAAGAATTTGAAGATGGTTTCGTAAGGAAGCATCATCCATGGAGATTTGGCTAAAAGGAAGGATATGATTCCTTCCGAACTTCGGACCATCGAAGTTGGCCTCCCCAGCAGTGGAAGAACCAGACTCCGAGGTCTTTCGCTTCTTCTTTTCAGGCTCAGCGGAGGGCTAAACGGGTGGGGCTGGAGCAGGAGGAGGTAGGGAAGAAGTATGAATAGGGTTTACCAGAATAGGACGAGAGGAGGAGGTCCTCAAACCTGAATCTCGGAGAGGAGGAGTGCCAGAAGCTTCGACCTTTGCAGCATCAGCTCGAGCATGGGCCTTTCTCTTGGCCTCCTGGACTTTTTGATAAGTAGCGCTTGACCCACTCTTCATCATTTCTGAAAGAAAGAATAAAAATTGATCAGCCCACAAAGGAACACATTGCAAGTCGGAATTCATCAAAAGCAGCCACAAAGAAAACGAAAATCACCTAACTCAGTTTGGACGAAACTCGGAGCGCCAATGAGGAATTTTTTAGTATCCAGATTTGGAGCTCTCTCCCAGACCTCTCGAAAAAACTCAACAACGGCCTCCTCTACCTCATCCAAGTCATCTGGGCCATATTTATCTACGGGGGAAGCCTCCGACCAGTACAAAGGAAATCGGGATTCGTTATTCTCATTCAGAAAAAGGAATGATGTCCGTCTACAGCTTGGACCTTGAAGAAAAAGTGAAAGGGTTCGTCAAAAATAGAAAATACCTTCCGACCTTGGATAGCTCGAAAAGATACTCATTGCTGTGTGTTCTGCTTACTAAAAGGTCGGATAAGATGAAAGATATAGAAAAAGATTTTTAAAGAAGTAGGAAAGTCAAGCTCTTGGCTGACAAGCTGGTAAATCTTCAGAAAACCCCAGGAATTGGGGTAGAGTTGGGTAGGAGCAACTCGGCAGTGGGACAAAACTTCTATTTTGAAATCAGAAAAAGGAAGGGAAACCCCCAAACGGGTGAAAAGACAGTCGTACATGAAAAAAATGAGAATCAGAATCAGCAATCCTCCTACAGCAAACCTGGTCCTCAGGATCCGGGGCCACTAATTCATACTTGGGCTCGTCAGCCTCAAGACTACAAATCCTGTAATGTGTACAAAGCTCGGTTATGAAGTCAGTATCCACTAAAGGTTTCTCAATAAGTACGGAATCATCTACCCATCTCAAGAGGGTCTCAGGGATACGGGAAGACATTTTTTCAGCAATGAGGGAGTATATATAAAAGCAATAAAACCTACAAAGAAAAATAAATCATCAAAAAATAGGGACCCAAAAATAAGACAGTTTCTTCCAAGGCAAACAAGGAAACAATCACTAAGCGGCAAAAGAAGCGATTTTTGTAAAATAAACATGCAAAAATTCTAAAACTTTGTAGAGGAACGACAAAGGCATAAAACTTCCCTCAAACATGCAAGTGCACCAAGTAGAAATAAAGAAAGCACTACACAAATGACAAGGGAAGATAAAGAAGAACCAACTTTTTTTGTAGAAATCGAAGAGAAGCAGTCACGACGAAAGAAAGCGATGAAACACCCGAGAACAAGAAGACCAAAGGGAGTTTTTGAGTGAAAAAGCAAAAGAGCAGGAAAAGAAACTTCAAAGAGAAGACGAAAGAAAACAAAGAAAGAAGAGAGAAAAGTATTTATAACAGACCAGGGACACAATAGTAAAACAATGCAATCATTAAAGAAACGCGCCGTTACCAATGTAACTGCCCCTACGTGTAAATGCAAAATCCCAAACGGACGCGACGTTTGATTAGACGCGACGCTTGAGAAATTCAAAATCACGTCGGTTTTAAATTAAAATCACGTCGTTTTCTGACTTGAATGGACCCGAGTTTAATTAATACTCAAATCCAACTCATAGCCAAGAGATCGGACTCAAGTAGAGGCACTGTTCATGTCGTGCCCCAATACTATGGTCCATGCCCAAGTAAGACAAAAAAGCCCAATCCAAAGGTTGGCCTTTACCACCTACCCAACCTCCTCAAAGAGCTCGGTTCTGATATAAGCTCCTCCCCAAAGAAGTCGAATTCAGCTGGCAGATAAAGCTTATTTAAATAAGTAACTGCCCCCTAAAATCTCTCCTCCACTTCTAGAAGAGATATCTCAATAACCATAAGATAAAGGGACGGTTATCTACCTTCAGAAGTGGAACTACTCCAATGGTGGTTATTGGATCATCACCTATAAATACACTGACACACTCAGATAAACCTAAGTACATAATATTAATTTAAACAATATATTTATACATAAGTACATAATAATTAATTTGACGATTGATATTTTATATATACATAATATTTTTTACAAATATTTAAAATGATAAGATTTTTTTTTTTTTGTCTTTAGAATGATGAGATTTAGGCTTGGTTTAGTAAAGTTTTTATTTTTCAAGTAGCTTATAAAAGCTAACTTTTAAAAGATAATTTTTTAAAAGTTATAGCATCTATGTTTAGTAAATTAAATTAAAAATAATTTTTAATAAACATAAACAACAAGTATGCTTGATAAAATAGGTTTTAAAATTTAGAAATACTATAATAGACATTAATTTAAGAATTAAATTTGAGTATTAATTAATGTACGATGTTATATTAGACTTTTTAATTTTGGTAAGTACAAGCCAACTTTAAAAAGCTCATTCTTAGATACTTTCAAAAGTATTCTTATCTTTTAAAAATTGCAAGTAACACATTAGCTTTTTAATTTACCAAATATAAAACGAGGTGCTTATGCTTTTCAAGTGTTTGTGCTAAAGCACAAGCACATCTTCAGAAAGTTTTGCCAAACTAAGTCTTAAAGCCCAGTTTAGGTAAACAACTTAATTAAGTTTCTTTTGACAAAATAGTTTAAACAATAAATACTTATATTAAAAGTAACTTATAAATAAGTTTTTTTGTTTTAAAAATGTTTATTTTAAAAAAAATATGATAAAAAGTTTTTTATTTTGAGAGAAGTCATTTTTTTTAATTTATCCATAAGCACTTAAATAGCTTATTAGAAAGTTACAATTTAATTTTAAAAATTGCACTAGATATTAATTTTTCTACTTTCATAAGTCAAAAGTTCAAAAAAATAGTTTTTGAAACTTCCCAAATAAACCCACGAATAGTTATTTTTTTTATGAGAGAAAGAGGATCAGGGACCCCAAAACACAAAAAACAAAATACGGCTACGCAGAGTCTCTAAACTTGTAAGTCCCAGCACAATCAAATAACAATGACAAATAAAGCTCAAGAATATGATGATCAAACAAATATAATCTAATGTCAAGCTGCTGACCCTTCTTGGCCATGACGTCTGCACAAACATTTGCTTCCCAGAGGATGTGGACCAACCTCACATGGTGAATTCTACGAACAAGAACAATAATATTCTGTATAAAGGAGTAACACAGGTGCGACATAGGGCATCCTTCCCAGACAAGTTTCATTTGCGAATCCAATTGCACAATCACATGAGTCAATTCATTTGTTACTGCAATTTAGAACCCCTTAATAATAGCTTACAAATCGACATGCATGATCGAGGCTGTCCTCAAATTACAAGCGAAGCTCGTGATGCAAGACCCTATCAAATTCCTGAAGATATCCTCACATGCGGCATTATTTGTATGAGAAAAAATTGAACCATCTACATTTAATTTAATAGAACTCTCATGGAAAGAAACCATTTGATACAAGTCTCGGAGTTGGTATTTATAGAAGCAGCGACATTTTTTGGTATAATTTTTTAAGTTGTTTAAACATTATGTTTTGCGTTAGATATTTAAAAACGATATATCTATGTAATAAATTTTGTGATTAATCCTAAAAGTAAATTTGCCAATGAGTAATAGCTCAAATGGCATAGTCTTCCCATACTCAATTAAGAGGTTGCGGGTTCGAGTCTCCTATCTTTGGTAAAAAAAATAAAAATCCTAAAAGTAAATTTAGACATAATAAAAAATTAATCATCCAACAATCAAGACAGAGTTTAAGACAATGGGATTATGTCCTCCCAAAAATTTTATAAAAAAATAGTTTTCACTTGTTTCATATATATAAAGTTGTTGGATTAATGTTCATTCTTCTCATAAGTTCTTCACAATGTTAGTCATAGATTGAATTCTTACTTCAACCACATTCTCTTCTTTTATTGTCCATGAGAGAGATATTTTTTTTCTCTTTCTTTTAATGAAATTAAATCTTTTTTATTTTTATTTATTTATATCTTAATTTTATATTATAATTACAAGTAATATTTTGTAAGTTTATAATTAGAAGGATAAGGTAATTATTTTAAATTATAATAATTTTATTAATAAAATTTAACTATGAAATAATAGATAAATTAATTTCACATGATTTATTAAATAAGTAATATATATATATAATTTAAATAGGTCTAATCTTTTAATTATCTATGTTATTATCAAAATATGTTACACAATAGAATATTATTTTTATGTTCGATTTTAAATTATTATTTTATATTTCTTATTGATCTTTAATAATAAAAAAAGAATTAATTTGGATAAACAAAATATAATTCTAAACGCTATTATGGTAATTATAGTTTTTTAATTCTTTTAAAATTTATTTCAATTTTATAATTAAAATTTATAATGATTGAAAAATTAAAAAAATGACATATTTAACTTGACTATAAATACTTTTACATAATTTATATATTTAAATATATATTTGGCCTTCCTAAATCTTTTTTTTCAAGATCCCTCACCACCAACTAATGTTCTGAAAATCGGATCGGACTGGTCGGTTTAACCGAATTAACTAGAAATCGATTACTTAACCGATCCGGTCTACCTACAAAATTATTCTACAAAAAATCGATGAAAAAATTGGTCGAACCGATGGTTAACCAGCAAATCGGACAAACCGACCCGATTTTTGAAAGCATCGGTTCTCTTCCCAGGTTATGAAAACGGCATCGTTTGGATTTAAAAAAAAAATTTAAAAAACGTTGAAGAGCTCCAGCCATACAGCCACTTGCCCACTCCACCAAAATCCCTAATCCCCCAAAAGGCCAAAACCGTCGAAGACACTCACATTCCCAGTTTTCCACCCTAAGCTCGAGGCTGGAGCTACTGCAGACGGCGGACAACGGATGCCGTGTATCGAAACAGACGCCGGAGCAAGCACCACCGTCGCGGGTCGTCGCTCACCGTCACGGGTCGTCTTGTTCTCTGCTTCGAGGCTCGAGTTTCGTCACCTTCTGTTCGCTGCTTCTCTTGAAGTAAGTTCTGGGTTTCTGGCTTTTGTTCGTGGCTTTTTGCTGTTTTTAATTCTTGTTCTGGGCTTCTGTTCTGCTATTTTTTTATTTTTTTATTTTGTTTTTTATATGATTAATCAAATGTTGAATAAATTTGTTGTATGTTGAATTTGAGAATAAATTTGATGTATGTTGAATCTGAGATTCTAGGTTCTTGGTTAATTTTTGCTTTGTTCAATTTTTTATTAATTTCAATTCTGCTCTGTTCAATCACTTGAATGGCATATGAATTGTATGAACTATGAACTATGAAGTGATACATTGGTCTGGATTCTGGGTTGAATTCTGCTCTGTTCAATTTTTTGTTAATTTCAATTCTGCTCTGTTGAATCACTTGAATGCCATATGAATGGTATGAACTATGAACTATGAATTGATATATTGGTCTGGATTCTGGCTTGCTGGCATTCTGAATTTAGTTGAAGTATTGTTTGTTGAATATTGTTTCTTTTGGTTGCAAAACATTGTGTTTGTCATTTATGTGCATTTTAATTTCTTTAGTTATAAACTTTGATATTTGAAGTTGTTTATGATCTATTAATAATAAATTATGTATTGTTTATTTTGTGAAATTGTTAAATTTTGAATTTTATTAGTTTAAAATTTATTGCATTTAACTTTTTAAAATTATGTATTAAATTTTTTATAATTTTACTCTTTATTTAATTAAACCGATTTAACTACAATTCAACTCCAATTAAACCATTAAATTATTGAATCAATCACTTGACCGATTCGATGACCGGTCCGGTTCTCGCAACCTTGCCGCCAACCATATGAGGATAACCTAAACAAAATTAAGATAAACATCCCGCAAAAGCGTCTGTCTGCGCCGTTTGGTTTGGTCTGATATTAGGCCAATCGACCAACAGATTCAAGTTTTCATTAATGGAATTTGAATGCATTATTAACTTCCCAATCCTCCAGCTACCAAGTACCAACTCAGTGGAATAAAAAGATAATAAAATAAAACACGACTACTGACATAGATTAAAAGATATACATTTATATAAAAAAAATTAAAATATTAGTACATATTATATTAAATAATTTAATAAAAAATTTAATTTTAATATACAGACGATAATATAAAATATTTTATGTAATTATGTTGTCATATTTATTTTTTAAATAACTATTTATACTATTAATATAAAAACTAAAAAGTAATATTATAAGAGTGACAATGTGTAGAGTAGAATAGTATTTGGATCTAACTCTTGCTTGTATGTTGAGATTTTTATATAAACTCAACCCTATTCTATCTGTTAATTGAGAATATCTCAACGCTAATCTTATCTGTTTTTAATCCACGGGTATCCGATCCTATATGTGGGTTACTAAAAAGATACAATATTATTATATAAGTTAATAATAATTTAAAGAGAAAATTCCACTCATTTCTCTTGAGAAATGCTAAAATGATACTTTTCTTCTCTCTATTTGTAAAATGTACATTTTTCTCTCTTATAACTTTTAAAAACCTCCTCTTTAATCTATTTTAAATTTTTTGTGTTAACTAATGTTAACTTTATCTATTTTTCAAGAAAATATAAATATTTTTTACAAAAATACCCTTTAACAAAAATTTTACCTTTTGTCATTAAATTTTGTTTATCAAAATACCTTTTAATAAATTATTTTTTATTGACTAAATTGTATTTTACCAAAATATTTTTTTTTAAAAAAATTTAATAATTAAATTATTTTTTTAAAATATCTTTCAATAATTTTTTATTATTAAATTGTGATTTTACCAAAATTTTTGTTAATAATTATTTTTATATTTTACTATTAATTTTTTGATATTAATATATATTATTTTAACATTAAATTAAAAAATTTTGGTAAAATTATTTTTCGATATCAATATATATTAATTGTTATACATATTAAAAGTGGTAAGATTTTTTTATTTAATGTTAAAATAATATATATTGATATCGAAAAATTAATAGTAAAATATAAAAATAATTGTTAACAATAATTTTGGTAAAATCACAATTTAATAATTAAAAAATTATTGAAGGTATCTTAAAAAAAAATAATTTAATTATTAAATTTAAAAAAAAAATATTTTGGTAAAAATATTAATTAATAGAAAATGATTTATTAAAGAGTATTTTGATAAACAAAATTTAATGACAAAATAGTAAAATTTTTGTTAAAGGGTATTTTTGAAAAAAATAATTTATTTTTTCTTGAAAAATGGATAAAATTAATATTCATTAACACAAAAATTTTAAAATAGCTTAAAGATGAGGTCTTTTAAAGGTTATAAGGGAAAAGAATGTACATTTTACAAATAGAGAGGAGAGGAGTATCATTTTAGCATCTCTCACGAAAGGGGAGTGGAATTTTCTCTAATTTAAAATAGAATTAACTTTTTTATAAAAAATAAAAATATATCAAATTATCAATTAATGATCTTCTCTTAGTGGGTAAAGATCTTTTGTATTTAGTATTAGGTCTTTTATTTATATAAAAAATTAAAATATTAGTATATATTATATTAAATAATTTAATAAATGATTTAATTTTAATATGTAGATGATAATATAAAATATTTTATACAATTATATTATCATATTCGTTTCTTAAATGACCACTTATACTATTAATGTAAAACTAAAAAGTAATACGGTAGGGGTGGCAATGGGTAGGGTAAGGTAGAGTTTGAATCTAATTCTAACTCTACTCGCGGGTTAAGAATATTCCAACCTTAATTCTACTCGTTCTTAATATGTGTATATCTGATCCTTCCTGCGAGTTACTAAAAAGACACAATATTATTATATAACTTAATAATAATTTAAAATAGAATTGATTTTTATGTAAAAAAACGTATTAAATTATTAATTAATGATCTTTTTTTGCTAACTAAAGATTTTTTGCATTTAATAAAAAGTCTTTAATTCAACATCTATTTAAAATATATTTTTATATAAATATATAACTCTACCCTATTTGTCACCCTTATAATACTGACATCATTACATGAAAGTTAAATTATGGTTTAATTATTTTGTTGGTCCTATAGTTTCGCGAAATTTTCAATTAGATCCCTATACTTTTTTTTTTCCTTTTAATTGGGTCCCTGCACCAAAATTTTTTTTCAATTGAGTTTCTACACTTTTTTTCCTTTTATTTGAGTCCCTGCACCAATATTTTTTTTAGTTGGATCCCTATATAATTAAATCAATTACTACTAAGAGGGACCTAATTAAAAAAAAATTACTGTAGAGACTCAATTAAAAGAAAAAGAAGTATAAGGACCTAATTGAAAATTTTGCGAAACTATAGAGACTAACAGAGTAATTAAACCTTAAATTATTTAATAAATTATTATTTACATCTTGTGTAGTTACTATTTTATATCACATTCAATTTAAGAGTGCTGTCACGATTTTGGATATACTCCAACGCTCAATCTCTTGAATTAAAACTAAATTAGTCTAACTCTTAGGATTTAACAAGAAAGATAAGAATACAAGAGAAAAAAAATTTTGGTACAAAGAACACTTTATTACTCAAATATTTATTATAAATGACTCACACTTTCAAACTCTAACTCTCACTTCCTATTTATAACAGCCTATTTTTTTAATGAATAGTTAGTATTAAATCTAATTAACAGTCTAAATTAATCATTCAAAACTTTTATTATAAATATTTATTCTACTACAACTTTTTAAATATTTTTAAATTATTTTATACTACTCTTTATATTTCTATATATATTTAGATTTTTCTAAAATAATCTATAATTTTTTAAAGTGTTCTAAATTTTTTTTAAAAATTTTTAAAATTTCTAAAAATATTTTAAAAAATTTTTAAATTATCTAAAATATTCTCAAACACTCCAAAAAATTATACAAATATTATGAAAAGTATACAAATACAGTGGAATCTAACTTTTTAAAATTTTCTGTGACAGTGCGCTATCATCGCCCATTCGCCCACGTAAAATCAAAGGCATATCATAAATGGAATATACAAAACAATGGACCAATAAAGACGGAAATAAAATGTACTAAATTTATAATGTGCCCAAAAAAGAAAGAAAAATAAGAAAAGAGAGTAGTAAATGATAAGTGATAATAGAGATATTTTGGGATGAGAATGAAAATATCTACTGCACTGTGATGACCCGTTGGGTTGAGCTGATTCTAAATGAAACCCCCACCGGTTGACGTGGCGGTGCTTTGGACCCACTACGGTACTACACATGTAAAAGTGCTCATATCTCCGATCTTCACCGCTTTCTCTATCTCCTTCAATTCCTCCTTCACTTTTCTTATTCTTAATAATTCATCTTTCTCTGTTTCATCACGCCCACTCCCCCCAAATCCCGCAAATGAAGAAGAACAATTTCAAGATAAAAGAAAAAACTGCCATGTGTTCACCCACCACTGATCTCCTTTTGCCACCACAACAGATACAGGTAGCTAGTTTCCTTTAACTACTTCTCCATGTTCATTCCTCCTAACAATTATTAGTACAAGACTCTGCCATTAGTTTATATATTCACAGTGACGAAGCAACCCATAAAATTCATCTTCAATAAATAGAGGTATGCCTAAGTAAATTGTGATCATAATCATATACGCTTTACAACTTCAACCAGGTCTAAGATTTACTACTGTACATAGTTTAATTTATCTCCATTTTTGTTTAATTTATTGCCTACCTCTAATTTTCATTGGTACAAAGACATAGACAAAGATCCTTTTCTTTCTAAAAACTCTTTATCTTTTTGGGACAAGGCATTGCAATACTGATTATGTTGTTAGTAGGCTATAATTTTTTTGGTTCTTTAAAAAAAGTGCTGAACTTTTTAATTACTTAGGTTTTCAATCGCCATTTTTCATTTGTTATTAGTTTAGATTTAGATTAAGAAAGTAAAAGTTATGACCGAAATTTTCTATCAGTGATAATGCATTATATTTCTTCTGTCTAATTAGCTATATTATCGGGATTTAGAATTCGATTTATCTGAGATCTAAAGGACGAGGTGACCAAAATTAGTCCAAATAGCATCAAATTGTTCCGAAGATTTTTCTTTTTCTTTTTCTTTTTTTATTTTTTTAAAGGTCAGATTCTTAACAGATATTTCATTACCTGAGGAGATAATTCTCTCTTTTCCTTTTTTGGAAAAGGAGAATATTCTAATAGGAAAGGATGTGTCATTGCTAATTTGCTGTATAGAAGCTAAGGTGCAATATAATGGATTTTGTTGTTTTGACAAATGCAATATAATATCTTTGTTGGGCCCTATAAAGCTTCCAACATTGGACCTAATCAAATTAGATTACCCGGCATGTTCTATGGCTTATTAGCTGGTTGAAGCAACAACCAACAACTTTGGTTTTGTGTTTGATATCATTATTATTATCAGGGATCAGTGTCTACAGCAGAGTGGACAGACGAGAAACACAGCATGTTTCTTAACTCTATGGAAGCATCATTTGTCCACCAATTATATGACTTCAAGCAAACATTCGCCTCAATCACTAGACTCAACGAGTCTCATGATTTAAAAACAAATCCGTGGATTCAGCACTATGGATCTTCACACAAACTAGGTGCTCCACATGCTCCAATTGTTCATGCAGGTGCGTGGATATCTGAAACAAATATTTGGGACTTGGGAGGGTGGTTGTGGTTCCATTATTATTTTATCATTACTAACTCAATAAAGCTAAGCTCTTATAAATTACAGAGATGTCGGATCAGAACTTTGCCGATGAAGAAGCTGAAGAGCAACAAAAGGAAAACAACAAAAGAGATGTAAAAAGACTTAAAAGGCCTTTGATAAATGATGATGCTGCTGCAACAATGAGATACTGTAAAACATAGTTTTAGTCGCTATGGATATTGGAGATGAGTGGGTTGATATCCATTCAAAATGTTGCTTCAGATATCCTTAACAAGTGGTGTAGAATGTAGAGATTAGAATCGAGAGAAGCTAAGCTAAGCTTTTAATGTGCATGCTAGTATTAGAATCATGAGAAATTTAACTATGAATATATATGCACACGCACTTATGGTTATGGCCAGTTTCAGATTTATGATAGCAGCTAATTTGAGTAATTTCTTCGAAAGTCCAGGAACCAAGGAAACACAAATATAAACAACAATTGTTAATATAAGTTTTTTAATTAAAAAATGCTAACCAATAACCATCATATATATCAAACCCGGAGACCCGGCCGGTTTATAAAACCCGGACCGGGTCATGTACTATTCTTTTTTTTTTTTTTTTTGAATTTGGAATGATCTCGCATGAAGCATTGAAGCTCGCCCCACCCCCATCTCTCTCTCTCTCACAAACGGCACACCACCCCAGCTCTGAAGCTACTCACCCCAACCCCATTTCTCTCTTTCTCTCACTCTCAGCTTACCTCGGTTCACCGTCACCACCGCACGCTCGCCGCCGTCGCCGCGCCTCTCGCCGGATCCTTCGATTCGTGTTCTCGCGTCTCGCCTCTCTCCTCCGTCTGTGCTCGGCTGCTTCGCCTCCCTCCGCCAGTAAGTGCTCGAGCTGTGCGTGTTTGTTGCTGCTCGTCGTCCGTGGTTGTCTCTGCTCGTCTCAGTCGCACTGACGGCGTCTCGTCGTTCGTCTTTCTCGTCTTCGGCGTGTCTCGCCCTTTCCTGGGCGCCTCGTCGCCGGCAGCAGAAGCAACTCGTGGGGCTGTCGCTTCTTTCGTCGCCTTCCGTGGGGTCGTCGCCGTGGACCGGGACCGTTGGTGAGTTTCTGCATCATCGCTTCTCCTGTTCTGTCTTCTCCAGATTTTCCTTCTGTATTTTGAGATGTTGAATTGCTAATCAATTAATTTGACTGATTGATATCTAAATGTTGCAGTAAATCATGACTGAATTAGGATTTGTTAAATTTGTTGCTGATTTTGTTGCCGTAAATATCGCTGAAAATATCATTGAGCTCATTTTTTGGTTAACAAAAATTATCATTCAGTTGAATTTGTTGTTGACAATCATCATTAAATCTTAAAATTTTTTTTCTCTTACTAAAATAATTAGTTAGATAAATTTTTTGCATTATTAATTAGTTATGTTTAAGAATTAATATTGATATAATTAATGTATTTGTGAAGATTTATTTTTGAATTTTGAATTTAAATTTATTTTTTGTAATTTTATATTTATATTTAATTATTATGATGGCAGTATGGCACTATCAATTGAATTAGTAATTCACTGATTCAGTTATATGTCCGAATCGATTACAGATTCGGTCCTCATAACTACAGTTTCTTAAGTTAAAAAAAAGGGGGAAGTTCAGGCGTTAACGACAAGGAAGGGGGTGAAGTAGTCCACGTGTATGGTCAACTAGTATGATAACATAAAGGGGGTGGCGTGTTAACCACGTGCGGTGTTTAGATCTTTGAAGTTTGGACTTTGAATCCCACCGTCATCACCGTCTTCGCCTCCTTTAACCAACGCCCACCAAATCTTCACCCCTTCTCTATTTCTATCCCAGCGTTTCTTTCTCGATTCCGCGTCTTCTCTCATTCCAAGATTTTCTCCATTCCCCCGCTTTTCCATATTTTAGGTTTCACTTTGGATTTCCAATCCCAATCTGCCATCCTCCCATTCTTATTCTTTCATTTTAAAAAACTTGCCAATTTCTCAATTTAAGTTTCCTTTCTCCAATTATTTACCAGTTGAAGAGAAAAATGCCGGCATTCTTATCCACCGCGAAGGCACTCCGCTCCTTAGCGTCATGCAGAAGCGGCGTCGCTCAATTGATTAGGAGGAGCAGCAGCCACAAATTCGAAGGCTGCCGGTGTCTTACCTCCATCGCTGGCGGCGCCACCAATCAGATTCAGTCCCTTGGATGCCACATTGGCGGTTCCCCGTTTACGGGAGCGTTGAGTAACAGCAATGCTGCTCTCCAAACGAGACACTTCCTTGGATGTGGAGATGGTGAAGAAGGTGTTCTCTCCAAAATTTACGAGGAGAAGCGCGTTTTGGGGTAACACCCTTCTCTTCCTTCCCAAGCTTTAATCCCTATGCATGTTTTAGTAGCTTTGAATTTAAACAATTTGATCATTTTGGTGCGTAATAGTTGGAATTTGACACTTTCTGATTATCAGGTATTCGGCAGAGCAATTATTTGATGTTGTTGCAGCTGTTGAATTCTACCATGGGTTCGTTCCCTGGTGTCAAAGGTCGGAGATACTTAGGCACTATCCAGATGGATCATTTGATGCTGAGTTGGAGATTGGATTTAAATTTCTTGTTGAAAGTTATGTTTCTCACGTTGAATTGGATAGACCAAAACGTATAAAGGTAGTTCATTTTCTCTACTTTGGAATATTATGGTTACCTTCTCTTTTTCCTACCATTAAAATCTGTTGGATTCTACTTTTATAAAAAGTTGGCAGTACGTTGTTCATGCTAATGCAATGGGGTCGCTTTGCCAATATGTCGTTGCTACACAACTTTACATAATGTATTACATCATCGGCCATTGGTATCACTTTGATGTGAAAACTGCTAAAAGAGAGTTAAGAGGGTATCATGTTACATCTCAAAACTAGAGGCGGTGAAAATGCATGTGGTATTTGGGTTTTTGGCAATTGTTCCCACTTTTATGGGAGTGGGTCAAGCCAAGTGACCACTATCAGGATTGGGGTTGGCTGCTTTGTTGAAAGGGGCAGCCCGAAATCAACTTGTTTACGGCAATAGAATTTGGTTCTTCGTTTCTATTGATTGCTATTTTGTTGTGCTTATAGCCTTATACTATATGTTTTGTATTTTCAGACAACCGTTTCTCAGAGTACCCTGTTTGATCATTTGATAAATATATGGGAATTCAATCCAGGCCCAGTTCCAGGGACGTGCAATCTTTATTTTTTGGTGGATTTCAAGTTTCAGTCACCACTTTACAGACAGGTATGGTTTTGTCATTTTGTATCTGTCTTGATCAACTTGTTTTTATTGTCATTATGCTTTCTTGGAATCAATGTTCTTTCCTCACTTTTATGTTTTCCTTTCCCTGATTTTTGAGGACTTAATCTGTTAGTTCATGTATATATGCCAAGGGTTTATTTGCTGATAAAATACTGCTGAGTATTATTACCAGTAACTTGACTAACCCTCTTATATACCTGCATCCGTGTTCATACAATCTGCTATGTAGCCCATTCCATCACAAGAAACTCCGTTAATGTTAACATTATAAAATCAATGTTAACATTATTATGTATTTCGGATGATGACTAATCAATGTTCCTTTTCTGTTGGTTAGATTGCATCTATGTTCTTCAAGGAGGTAGCCTCTAGGATGGTTGGTTCATTTACGGAGCGTTGCCGTTTGATATATGGACCAGAGGTGCGGGTCCATGAAAGGTCATATGGAGAAAGGGCATAATTTAATTGGTTTAGACATCAGTTTCTTGTCTCGAACAGGGCTAAGGTCAATTTACAGGTTCAACATTAATTGGGAAGGTTTTTGATTGTGTGCCGCCCAATGCCGAATGAGTACGATTGATCATTTCTCTTTCTAATCCCTGGTGATATTTGTAATTTGTGTAGATGAATTCTACAATACACTCTGTACAGTCTTAAAAGTGACCTGAATTTAACATGAATTTTTTTTCCTTGAAAAAAATGTGACCTGGAATGGAAAAAAACTATCGCAGATCCCTTCTTGGTTTATGTAAAATGGACATTTATTTCTTCCCAATACAATACACACAAGTTATCGTATTACTAGCAATTGAATAACATTCACAGGCACTGTAGACCTGTAGCCCTGTTAGCCTGTACTATTATTTAAATCTATATGCAGTGAAAGGTTTTCATCAAATATAAACAAACGAGACGCATAGGGATAACAAGAAAAAAAAATTTATTTATTGTAGTCTTTGTAGATTGTTAAATTGAAACCCTCTGAAGGGGTCTATGAGAAATTGAGGATTTCTGTACTAAGTAAAAGGCGAGGGTATGTTCTACTTCTATCCATGTCTTCGAACTCTACAGTCTACACTCGAGATTTTGCAAACAAGTGTTCCAATTAAGTGAAATACAATTGCATGGCTAAAATATTTAATGTATGGTCTACAAATTATGTTTAAGGAACTTGTGTCATGTAGAATTAATTTTGCATGAGAGTGATCCTTCCCATGAAGTTAACACAAAATATCTTGGGGTTCTAGAGATGAATACTTGAGGATGGCTATGACAATCTTTTCTTTATTTTTGGTTGGTTCTAGAGATGAATACTTGAGGATGGCTATGACAATCTTTTCTTTATTTTTGGTTGGAAATGCTTCTAACAGGACTCCATCTTTGTAGAATTGAAAGAGAGGCGAGGCACAACCTGCATCAGTTGAATTACTATTTTAGAATTCTTAGGATCATAAAACATGAAGACTTAAAATGTTGTTTTCAGCACAAATGAATGAATAATACATTATCAGATTCGTACTCCCATATATAGAGAAGATCGAATCATCCAAAAAGGAGAAGGGAGAAATACTGATATTTCGAGAGAAAAAAAAACACTCAAGTTAGTACTCAAAATCTCTAATAAATTTTTATTTTCTATAAGTCCTTAAAGAGTTATTCATGTTGGACATATTGGTGCTTTTATCATTTTAAAGAGAAACTAATTTATCTTATAGTAATATTCTTTTATGTAATTGAAAATGGTGGAGGGACCAATTTATCTTTATGAGAATAGTTTTTGAAGACTCCTAGTGAACAAAAATTTATTGGGACCAAACTCTCGGATTTAAAATTCTTTGAGAATTCACTGTGAAAAAAATTACACAAACATGTTATAACAAACTGTTACGGCCTGGCCCAAATCTTTCGCTGGTTTGGGCCGACCCGAGCTCCACCCGACCCGACCGGTCAGGGGCAGGGCGCTCCGTCACCAACCTGGACACACGTCCGTAACAGCTCACCCTTAGCTGTGAAGGAAACGTCTCGGGAATAGTGGGCCTGCCTTCACAGGGCCCACCTCTGACAATATATAAGGGGAAGATTTACTCTTCCCCAGAGGTACGTAATACACTCTATCACCCTTTCCGCCTGCACACCTTACTGACAAGAGCGTCGGAGTGTCTTTGCAGGTGGCACCCCCCTCTCACGTGAAGTACCCGAGACCTCACGCACCGCTGACCGGCAGTCCACGACCTGACGAGCCCCTACCATCATCCCGGATCACAACCCGAACCGTTCAGCAACCGACCTACCGAATATTGGCGCCGTCTGTGGGGACTCGTCCATGGATTTCGTGCTAGTCAAAACGGAGGCGAGCCGCGAGGCCGTACCCGGAGGCGACGCCGCCGGGACGGGAACCCGACAACATCCGAGGTCCCCCCCAGGGACGCAACCCAGGAGCACGAGAGACGCCCCTTCGGGGGGACTGGCGACAACCACGCCAGAATAATGCAAGAGCTACGCCATAAAATGCAAGACTTAGAACGCCGGTTAGCAGACAGGGAACGCGACCAGCGTACCCCGGAACAGAGTCACTCCCGCTCTCGCTCTAGGAGCCGCTCCCGGCGCACGCCTAGCCCCCAGGTCGAGTCAGAAAGCACTGGGGAGAGAGGGCGCGCGAGAAGGCGTCATGACCCCGTCATTTACGCCAGGCGCGAAGGGCGGCGTACCACAAACCGAGGGGACGAAGACGCTCGTCGGGAGAACGACGATGGGAGAACGAACACCCGGGGACACGTGATAATAGGGGCCACCCCATTCCACCGCTCCATACTCGAGGTCCGGCTGCCAAAACATTTTGACAAGCCGACGGACATGAAGTACGATGGAACGCAGGACCCCCTGGAGCATCTAACGGCCTTCGAGGCCAGGATGAACTTAGAAGGAGTAGGAGATGAGGTAAGATGTCGCGCTTTCCCGGTCACTCTGGCGGGACCTGCAATACGGTGGTTCAATAATCTCCCGCAGGGCTCGGTGACCCAATTCTCCGACATCAGCCATGCCTTCCTGGCTCAATTCACGACCAGGATCGCCAAAGCCAAGCACCCGATCAATTTGCTAGGGGTGACCCAAAGAGCCGGGGAGCCGACCAGGAAATACTTGGACCGTTTCAACGATGAGTGCTTGGAAATTGATGGTTTGACGGACTCAGTGGCGAGTTTATGCTTGACGAATGGGCTCCTGAATGAGGACTTCAGGAAGCACCTTACTACAAAGCCAGTCTGGACAATGCAGGAGATCCAGTGCGTGGCTAAGGAGTATATCAATGACGAGGAAGTAAGTCGGGTCGTGGCTGCCAATAAACGGCAGCCCGCCTACAACCAAGCCCGGCACTACGAAGGCAGAGAAAAACCAAGGGAACACGCCAGGGACGGCGGCCCAAGCAAAGCCTCGAAGCCGTTCCCCCGAGTCGGGAAATTCACCAATTACACCTCCCTCACGGCACCGATCACGGAAGTCTACCAACAGATAGCAGAGAAGGGGATACTGACGAAACCCCGACCTCTGAAGGGCAGGACGGGGGGAGACAAGAGCCTCTACTGCGAATATAATAAGGGATACGGACACAAAACCCAAGACTGCTTCGACCTAAAAGACGCCCTGGAGCAGGCAATCAGGGACGGAAAACTTGCCGATTTCTCCCATCTTATAAGGGAGCCGAGGAGACGCAATCGGGATCACGAAGGTGAGGACAGCTCGCGGGCGGCAAGACAACGCCGAGAACCAGAGGGGCACGACCACGGTCTCACGGTGGTGAACGTAGTAACAGCGAGAAACTCCGCCCCAAGGTCGAAATCAGCACAGAAAAAAGATGCCAAGGTCCTCGCGGTCTCCTCCTCGTCTGCCAGAAGTTCCCGGGGACTCCCATCCATCTCCTTCGGCCCCGAAGACCAATGGTTTGACGAGATGCCAGAAAGTCCCCCCATGGTCATCACGGCCAGGGTCGGAACCGGCCTTGTCAAGCGGATCCTGGTGGATACGGGGGCAGACTCGAACATCATGTTTTGAAACGTTTTTGATGCCCTGGGACTACGAGACGCCGATCTGGCGACCCACCAGCACGGTGTGGTAGGATTGGGAGACCACTTCATCAAGCCGGATGGAATCATCTCGCTCCCGACCTCCGTGGGGCAAGGGCAAAGGCGAAGGACTGTGATGGCCGATTTTGTAATCTTACGAGATTCCACAGCTTACAACATTATCTTGGGGAGGAAAACCATCAACGACCTGGGGGCTGCCATTAGTACTAAGCTGCTCGTGATGAAGTTTGTTGCTGATGACGGATCCATAGGATCCATCAGAGGAGACTTGGAAACGGCGGTCGCCTGCGACCACGCCAGCCTCTCTCTCAGGAAAAAGTCCAAAGAAGCTTCAGGAGTCTTCCTCGCCGACCTGGACGCCAGGATAGAAGATAAGCCCAGACCTGAGCCAGAAGGGGATTTGGAAAAATTTAGGGTTGGTGATGGGGACGAGAAATTCACGTTCATAAACAGAAACCTTCCCCATGAATTAAAGGAGCCTCTGATGGAGATGATCAGAGCCAATGGCGACCTCTTCGCTTGGACGCCAGCCGACATGCCAGGGATAGATCCCCAGCTCATGTCACACCATCTGGCCGTCAAACCAGAAGCCAAGCCAGTGGTCCAGAGGAAGAGAAAGATGTCATAGGAAAGGGCAGAGGAGGTGGCCAGGCAGGCGGCCAGCCTCCTTGAAGCAGGGTTCATCCGGGAATTGGACTACTCGATCTGGCTGTCGAACGTAATTTTGGTGAAGAAACACAATGGGAGGTGGAGAATGTGTGTAGACTACTCTGACCTCAATAAGGCATGTCCTAAGGACTACTACCCGCTGCCCAACATTGACGCACTCTTCGACGCAGTGGCGGGGTACCGGTATCTGAGCTTCATGGACGCCTATTCTGGGTACAACCAGATACCGATGTACCGACCCGACGAGGAAAAAACGGCGTTCATAACGCCAGGAGGGACCTATTGCTACAAAGTAATGCCATTTGGTCTGAAAAATGCTGGCGCCACATACCAGAGATTGATGAACAAGATATTCAGTGAGCTTATAGGCAAGACAGTGGAAGTCTACGTGGACGACATCCTCGCAAAGACCACATGACCAGACGATCTCCTGAGCGACCTGGGGGGCGTATTTGCATCCCTCCAGCAACACGGCATGAGGCTTAACCCACTCAAATGCGCCTTTGCCATGGAGGCCGGAAAGTTCCTGGGATTCATGATCACCCAAAGAGGAGTAGAAGCCAACCCCGAGAAGTGCCAAGCGATTCTCCAGATGAAGAGCCCGGGTTGTATCAAAGATGTCCAACGATTGGCGGGGAGACTGACGGCATTATCCCGTTTCCTCGGTGCATCGGCAGCAAAAGCCCTGCCCTTCTTCAATCTGATGAAAAAGGGAATAGCATTCGAATGGACCCCAGCGTGCGAGGAGGTATTCAACCACTTCAAGGAGATCCTAGCAGCGCCTCCGGTGCTCGGGAAGCCCAAGGCCGGAGAATCACTCTACCTCTACCTGGCAGTAACAGAAGAAGTGCTTGCAGCGGTGCTTGTAAGAGAAGAAGGGAAAGCTCAGCAGCCGATCTACTTCGTGAGTAGGGCTCTACAAGGAGCCGAGCTGAGGTACAGCAAACTGGAAAAACTGGCGTTGACACTCCTAACTTCATCCCGAAGGTTAAGGCAATACTTCCAGGGTCACCGTATAGTCGTGAGGACGGACCAGGCAATTCGCCAAGTACTCCAAAAGCTTGATTTGGCTGGTAAGATGATGACCTGGGTCATCGAGCTCTCCCAATATGAATTGCAGTATGAGCCCCGGCACGCAATCAAGGTCCAGGCAATGGCAGACTTTTTGGTTGAGGTCACGGGTGATCCCCCCGAGGAAACAGGCACACGGTGGAGGCTCCACGTGGACGGGGCCTCCAACCAAACGTCCGGGGGAGCCGGGGTCATCTTAGAAAGCCCGGCAGAAGTCATCTACGAGCAATCGACCAAGTTCGAGTTTCCTGTGTCGAACAATCAGGTGGAATATGAAGCTCTCCTAAGCGGACTAATACTAGCTCGGGAAGTCGGAGCAACAAAGATCGAAGTATGCAGTGACTCACAGGTGGTCACCTCGCAAGTAAACGGAAGCTACCAAGCCCGGGACCCCCTCCTGCAAAAATACTTGGAAAAGGTTAAAGAAATGACAAGTCAGTTCCAAGAGGTCACGATCCAACACATCCCAAGAGAAAGGAACACATGGGCGGACCTCCTGTCCAAACTAGCGAGCACGAAGCCAGGAGCAGGTAACCGGTCTCTCATCCAGGGCATGGTGAAGGAGCCAACGGTTGCCCTCCATCTGACGGAGTCAAGCCCCTCATGGCTGGACCCCATCATAAACTTCCTGGAATTCGGCAAGTTGCCTGACGATGAGATGGCAGCTAAAACATTGAGAAGGGAGGCGCCCAGATATGCAATCATACAAGGGCAACTGTTCAGAAAGGGGCTCAGCCAGCCCCTATTGAAGTGCTTGCACCCCGACCAGACGGACTACGTACTTAGAGAAGTCCACGAGGGATGTTGCGGCCACCATATCGGGGGCAAAGCCCTAGCGAGGAAGCTCATCCGAGCTGGATACTACTGGCCATCAATGATGAAGGACTCCAGAGAATTCGTTAGAAAGTGCGTAAAGTGTCAACAAAACGCCAATTTCCACAAGGCGCCGGCCTCCGAGCTGAGCCTTCTGACGACTACACGACCTTTCTCTCAATGGGGAGTCGACCTTCTAGGACCCTTCCCGGTTGGCCCAGGACAGGTCAAATATCTCATAGTGGCCATCGATTACTACACCAAATGGATAGAGGCTGAGCCGCTCGCCAGCATATCTTCCTCTAATTGCAGGAAGTTCATGTGGAGACAGGTGATAACCCGGTTCGGCATCCCGGAGGTCGTCATCTCGGATAATGGAACACAATTCACTGACAAGAAATTCACGGAGTTCCTCACCGGCCTAGGGGTAAAGCAAAAATTTTCCTCAGTTGAACACCCCCAGACGAACGGACAGGTAGAGTCCGCAAACAAGGTCATCTTACTTGGCCTCAAGAAACGCCTAGACAACAAGAAAGGCGCATGGGCCGATGAGCTCGCTTCGGTCCTGTGGTCCTACCGAACAACCGAGCAAAGCGCTACGGGGGAAACTCCTTTTCGCCTAACGTACGGGGTCGACGCCGTGATACCCGTCGAAATCGGCGAACCGAGCCCGCGGCTACTGCTCGCAGGTGTGGACGAAGCGGTAGAAAAGGACCTGGTTGAGGAGACGAGGGAGATGGCCCATTTGTCAGAAACAGCATTGAAACAAAGAATAGCCCTGCGCTACAACGCTAAAGTCCTCAGGAGGGACTTTGGGGAAAGAGACCTCGTTCTGCGACGCAACGACGTCGGTCTGCCGACCCCTGGGGAAGGAAAGCTGGCGGCAAATTGGGAAGGTCCCTACAGAATTAGAGAGGTGCTTGGCAAGGGTGCCTACAAGCTCGAGAGACTTGATGGCAAAGAAATTCCTAGAACATGGAATGCAGGTAACCTGAGAAGGTTCTACTCCTGACTTGGGTAAGCCGACCAGGAGGCCTAACGGACTTATGCATGCTTGTTCTGTTCACATGTTAATTTTTAATCACTTTCTAGCTATTTACTCTTATTGAATACTTACCATATTAACAAGCTTTCCTAGCTGACGATTAATTCTCACTTGTCAAAATATTCTCCTACTTATCTATTGCTTCCCAATACGCGTTTCACACGATTGCGTCCTAAAACGGCAGCTCGGGATTGATCACCCCGAGAGCCAGATGGACCACTGCCATAATTAACACGGCGACAACACGACCAAATCGGTCCGAATCGTTACCAACGTAAAAACGACAAACGGGCACAAGCAATAAGCCCACCACGAAAAAGGCGGTAACAAAAATAATACGACGAGCAAGGCGAAAGATAGTAACGGCCACTCGGCCAAACGACTAACCGAACATAAATGTTACGGAGTATCAAATTACAAAACACGCAACAAACGTTCAACAAATCTACATCAAAATGTTCAAGTTATAAGAAATCACTTCCTAGGTATGTCGACAATCTTGCCATCTTGGATCATTTTGAAGACCCCAATAGCCGAGGTGTCGAAGTCTGGTGCCACGATCTTCACCTGAGCCTTCAGGGCGTCCTCAGTCATAGAAATCGCATTCTTCCCTTGCTCTTTGGTCGCTTTCAGCTTCTTCCTGAGCTCCTCGACCTCGACCCTAGCGGCTTTAGCCGACAACACGGCTTGGTCCCGCTCCTTTTCCAAGGCTGCCACACGCCCTTGGGCGGCGTTCAGCTGGCTCTCCAAGGTCATCTCTTGCTCAGCTAAACGGGCCACCGTCTCGTCGGAAGCCTTCAATTTCTCCTCGGCAGATGTCGTCTTTTCCTCGGATGCCTTGAGCTTCTCCCCCATCTCAGACAACTGACTCTGGAGCAGCTCAAGCTGCGCCTTGAAGTCATTGTTTGCTTTGACGGAAGACTCGAGCTTCCTCCGGAGGGCCTGCATTCCCGACAACTCGAACTCAACCTTTTGAGCTATCATGGCCCCCCGGACCAAAGTCCGATACATCCATCTCGCCTGCCCGGCTAGGTTGGTCCCGTGGAAATGCTCCTCTATCCCAGGGATCAGCTGCGAGTCAATAAAAGTTGTGGCATCGAAATTCCTCTCCATGATGGTAAGAGCTCCCTCCGGGCTCGAAGACGCCCTCCGCCTCTTAGGGGTGTGGATGAGTTCCACATCGTCATCTACCTGAGGAGCAGAGGGCGAATGCCCGCTAACGATGACCTCGGGAGGGGGAGAAGCTTGCACCCCCTCTGGGTTCAGACCGGACATATCGGTATCCTGGGGAGGGGGCTCAGTCTGGTCCTCCTTCTCCCCAGAAGGTCCAACCGATTTCCCGGCATCCTTCCCTTCAGCTTTCTCGTCATCGCTTTCTTCGAAGAAGGTCTTCATCAGGTTCTCGAGACCCGTCACTGTAGCAGACATTTCCACTGCAACAAACAAACACATCAGCCGTTAGATCGTGTAAAGCAAACAATAATAAACAACACAAAAATAGAAAACAAGACGACTCACGGATATAGCTCCTGGCGGCCTCCCGTTCACCCATAAGGAGATGAGGATTTACAGGGTTCTTTTCAAAAATAGCAAATAGCACATCGGCTATTTGCTTATCTACCGAGGACATCCTCTTATATGTTACCTTAATAAAAGAATTTGATCCCGCCCCAAAGCTCCAGTAAGTGGGGATGAGGCGCTCCCCCTCCAAGGATAACTAAAAGGGATGGCGACCTCTAACGGGACGGACTTTGAAAAACTTATCTTTAAACCCATGGTAGGAGTCCTCAAACAAACCAAATATTCTCCTACCCTGGGCAGACCGGAAAGAAAGGAACCGTTTCCTCGCCTTCCCTTGTTTGGAAGGGTTGGTAAGGTTGAAGAAGAAAAGGAAGACATCCACCGACACCGGCAGCTCGAGATACTCGCAAACCATCTCAAAACAGCGGATGGAAGCCCAACTGTTCGGATGGAGCTTTGACGGAGACACGGATATCCGATTCAAGAGCGACATCTGGAATTCGGAAAACGGAATGCGAACCCCAACCTGGGTGAACATGGATTTGTAAAACCAAATCCAGTCGGCAATTCAGGGAGAATGAAGATTGACCTCGTACAGCCGCTCATGAGGGGCAGGCACGAAGGTCTCATAATTGGCCTCTTCGTCTGTTCCCCCGCACAAGTACCCAGCCTGCCGGAACTCCGTCAACTCCGCCAGATCCATCTGGTTTGGCGAATCCTTTACATCCGAGGTTATCCAAGCGTACGGATCATAGCTCGCCTTGGAAGGGGAAGCCCGGGAGACGACACGAGGCATACCTACAGTGGGGTACCATTCCGTTAGTCTACGAGATCGGGAGCCCGGAAAATACCCAGAAGCTATGATTCGTCCTACTGAACAGTTAAAATCAAGTATGAACCAAGCAAGCCGCCTAAAAATCTACCCTGGAATGGTACCCCTCCCCTAATACTCTACCTATCATCAGAAAGCCATGTAGCAACAAAACCCAAATAAGGCAGCAAAAACAAACACACGCAAACAGCAAGCATACAATGCCAGAACGAAGAAGAGGAAGGTCCGAGGATTACCTGGATTTTGTTAAAAACTGGAAGGACAAGAGGAAGATGTTCGTAGAAATTGCAGCGACACTCTGGAACTTCTGAGAGAAGAAGAAGGAGATAGCAAGGAAATGGGAGAGGCAAGAGCGTAAAAAGAAGAAAAGTGGGAGATAAACTATTTAAAACTGCCTCCCAGGAAGCGCGAAAGACTGGGGGCAAAATGGTCTTTGCATGCGGGGTTTCCCAACCCATTATGAGCATTCAATGCTCAGCACGGAGAACGAAGCAATGAGCGGTTACCTTAGTAACCAAAAGACACGCGCGCAGGGGGCACGTTCCCCCCACGGACGGCCGGTCTGACGACGTGTGGAGAAAGAAGACAAACGCGCCACCAATAGTCCTCACGGCTACCACTGGCGCGTGGGGGCACTGTTACGGCCTGGCCCAAACCTTCCGCTGGTTTGCGCCGACCCGAGCTCCACCCAACTCGACCGGTCAGGGGGCAGGGCGCTCCGTCACCAACCCAGACACGCGTTCGTAACAGCTCACCCTTAGCTGTGAAGGAAACGTCTCGGGAATAGTGGGCCTGCCTTCACAGGGCCCACCTCTGACAATATATAAGGGGAAGATTTACTCTTCCCCAGAGGTACGTAATACACTCTATCACCCTTTCCGCCTGCACACCTTACTGACAAGAGCGTCGGAGTGTCTTTGCAGGTGGCACCCCCCTCTCACGTGAAGTACCCGAGACCTCGCGCACCGCTGACCGGCAGTTCACGACCTGACGAGCCCCTACCATCATCCCGGATCACAACCCGAACCGTTCAGCAACCGACCTACCGAACACAAACTAAAGAGAAATACCTTGATTCTTAGCCGCTCTGCAATCTCGGATTGCTCATCATACTCGTTCATTACCTGCAAGGAGTAGCATTATAAAAGACTTTTAAGAGAGCATGAGTGCTCAGTCCAGTAATTAACGAAAAACAAGAATCACTGATGTTTATATATACTTACATTATACTTTAGGAAAATAATCAGAGTTTCATCATCACTAGCCTTCTTGCACAACTTGGCAAAACATGCTCTATATATTTGCAGCTTCCACAAGAGGTACGGTAGAAATATACTATCACAAAAGATCCTGTTCCTTTAGCCTTGTCCAGAATTCTGCAGAACTCTTCATCCGTGGTGAATTCCCTTACACAATCAACGGGACACAGGTCCTCATCTACATTAGGAAAGTCTTCTTGATGTTCATCTGCAAAAACTCATGTACTACTACACGGGCAAAATGTGCCCCTCATCCTTTTTAAAGGCTTAATTTTTGTGTCACCAAGACAAAGTTTGCTATGATTGTGCCTTGAAAGCAAGCTGAAACCCACATGGAAAATTCTAGAATCAACTGGTTTCTTCAAGTCCTGTCTAAAACGGGCAAAGGAATAGGTATGCAAAATGTCCTACCTCGGATTTACAACTTGTGGCATCTTTTATATGTATGACTTGTGATAAAAATTTTGTAATCTTTGCTGCTAACTTTTGGTATCTCTTAGAAAGGACTAATGGAGTTGAGCATAAGCGCGTACATGACTTTCACTTTCCCAAGCTAGATTGATTACTATTTCCAAACGAAATGTCGCAAGTAAATACATGACCTATTTGGAAAACAAAAATAAATAACATTATAAATGGTAGTGATGAATAAATTACTAAGATTAGAACAAAACTATTGAAGGGTTAAGCATTTAAAGTGAATCAGCAAGAATTGTAGTTACCAATCAGTAGTATTTTGATTTAGGAAAAGTATAGGTAAACAATAATTCTAGTGAATAATATGAACAATGAGGTTACAAAGATAAATTACTCATAAATTTAATTAACGATGTAATTAATTTAATTATAATAATAACCATTTTTCAAAATTTTAAAAATAAGATTTTTGAGTAGGGAACAGTTACACGTTTCCCATCCTCTCACACCATATCTCTTCCCTCTTTTGGTGGACCTTCCCAACAACGAAGCCAGCCTTCTCCGCCCACCCACGATCAACGCTGCCTCTCCTTGTGCCAACGTCCGGCCAGCCCCCAATTGGAGAATTTTTTTTTCATCACACCCCACAACCCTCTTCGCCTACCCCCTCTCTCTTCCCTCTCTTCTCTTTTTCTTTCCTCTTTCTCCATTTCTCCTCAATCCCCTGTACGCTACCTGACGTTCGAGATTTTTGCTGGTAAAGAATTTTATAAAAATAGTTGCGTTGTAGCTATAGTTTCTAAACCAACAGAAATTCCTTCGTACAAACATTTTGGTTGTCATAAGTAACAAACCCCTAAATAAATTGATAACCGAAGTATTTAAATCTCGGGTCGTCTTTTCAAGGAACTGCAGGGAAGTATGTTCTTATTATTGGTTATGGAGGTTGTAAATTGGGGTTTTGAGAATGAGGAGCGAATGGTTTAATTAGCAATTAAAGTAAATGAAGAACAAGTAATTTAAATGGCAAGTAAAATAAATAAATGACTGTAAATAAATAAATAATTGTAAAATAAACTTTTGGCAAGGTATGAGAAATTAGAGGTCCTATCCTAGCTATTCTTATCAATGATGATGAAAATTGAATCTTAATTCCACTTTGTTAACCTTTACTAAGATAAAGGAAGGTCAAGGGATTAATTGGTTTGATCTTCGGATCCTATTTATTTCCTAAGAAAAGATTGGGATTATTGAAGTTCAATTTAATTAACAAAGATAACAATTATCAATCATGTTTGAGTTTGATAACTCCTGAGTTACTGATTTCTTAACCAAGACCAAAAGGAGAAAAGTAAATCTACTGGAATAAAAATGTCTTCAGATGGGAATAACAATAATGTAAATAAAATAAAGCAAGATTAAACTGAAATACCTCAAATAACATTAATTCAAAAGAGTAATCTGTAACATGGAAGAATTCATAAATTAAATTACAAAAGTAAATAAAAGGGAATATTGAACCTGATAAAGAGATAATCCTGAAAGCGAATAAAATCCTAATTCTAAATCCTAATCCTAAAGAGAGGAGAGAGAGGAGAGAACCTCTCTCTAAACTAAATCTAAATCATGAAAACTAACTAAAGTGGAGACTCCCTTTGAATGGATGCATTCCCCCACTTCATAACCTCTGGTCTATGCCTTCTGGACTTGGATTTGGGACAAAAAGGGCTTCAGAATTCGCTATTAGCATTTTCTGCAATTTTTGGTGCGTGGCCTCTATTACGCGTCCGCGTGGGTCACGCGGTCGCGTCATTCGGAGTTTTCCTTGTCACGCGGTCGCGTCAGTCATGCGGCCGCGTCGATGCCTTTTCGCGCTAGCATGCGGCCGCGTCGCCCATGCGATCGCGTGGCTGCCAGTTTCTTCAAAAACTCTGTTTTGTGCTTTCCTTCCATTTTTGTATGTTTTCTTTCCATCCTTTAAGTCATTCCTGCCTTAGAAGATCTGAAACTACTCAACACACTAATCACGGCATCGAATGGAAATAAAGGTGATTAAAATAATTAATTTTAAAGCATAAGAAACGTGTTTTTCACATACATCACATAATAAGGAAGGAAAAGTAAAACCATGCAATTAATATGAATAAGTGGGTGAAGGATTGAATAAATCACTCAGATTAAGCACAAAATATATCATAAAATATGAGTTTATCAACCTCCTCACACTGAAACAATAGCATGTCCTCATGCTAAGTCCAAGAGTAATGTTAGGTTAAAGTGGTGGAATGCCATGCAATGCAATTTAATCTAAATGCAACTACCTAGATGCATCATGCAATTCTAATTTTTATTCACTTGTATATAAAGCTTGCATGTAGTTGAATTAATTCACATTCTCAAAGAGTCATATATATATATACATAGCCAAACCTTAGATAGTTGATAAAGTGCCTTTACAATTGAAATGGGAGAGAAAAATATTTTATAAACTTGCAAGACAATTAATAATTTCAGCAGAGATATATGTTAATGAGCTATTGAACCCTCACTGGATTTTGTGTTTACTCTCTAGTCACTCAGTGTTTATTGGGTTAATCACTCTATTCTTCTTTTTATTCTTACTTTCTATAACTTTGTTCTTCATCTAACCAATCAACAATTATAGAATATAGACATACCAAAAATCATGAGGTCTTTAGTTAAGGTTGTAATGGGGCCAAGGTAAAGGTAAGGGTATATGTATAAGACTAAGTGAGCTAATAAGTGAATCCTTAATTAGTCTAAGATCTCACCTAACATACATACTTTGTAAAGCAAAGCTTCTTTACCTATGTTCCCACTTTTTTCCCACTTTTGATGTAACATGCTCATGTTTCAATATTTATTATTTTTTTATCCCATGTGCATTGCTTTATTTCACATTTGAGGAATTCTTTTGTGTCCCCTTTATTCAACTACTGAAAAATAACATTTTTTTTTATTTTTTTTTAATGCACATATATTATTCAATTATTTGATTTTACATGAGCATGCTTCCCAAAATTTTTATTTGAATAATTTTATTCTTCTCAACTTTTTTACCTTTTGTTTTTATCATCCATGTTTCCAATAGGTTTCCCACACTTAAACAATTACACACTTTCTATCTTAAACTAACCAAGGATTCAACTTGGGATTTTTATTTTATTTTTCTGCTTAAGGCTAGTAATGTGGCTGATAGAATAAAAGGGGATTTAAAGTTTCAAGGGGCTAACAAGGGTGATGTAAAGGGTAGGTTAATTTGGGATAAGTGAGCTAAAATTAAACAATGGCCTCAATCACTCTCTTGGTATGTATTTCTATTCTATAATCGGACATATAGATTAAAACAAAATAAAGAACATCAGAAAAAAAAGAAGGGCAGAACACACAAGAATAAAAATTATGGTTTGAATGTAACCATACAATTAAGCTCAAAACTCACAGGCTGTGTATTCTCTAGCTCAAAAATCATTTATCAGTTATGTATGTCATGCAAGTAAAATTAAAAGTTTCCATTATTCTCAATGTAAAACTTAAGGTGGCTTTAAAGTTCTAGTGTTTCTCCTTGATGAAATGTTGTTAACTAACTAACATGTAATGCTATATATACAAGTCGTGTGGATTGTTTCTATTATGTTCAAGTTCCTAGTTTACTTCCTTTTTATATTTTCAATATAAACTAAGCTATCTTATGCTAAAAAGGATAAACTATACTAATTAATCCACAATTTCTATAACTAATAAGTTAGAATTGCTACTAAACTAAATGGCTAAAATATGAACTAAAAATACAAAATGCAGAAATAGAGTAAAAATACATAAAAATAGCAATATATAAGTACTGAGAAAAAATAATAAAAATAAAAAGAAAAATACAGAAAAGTAGCAAAATAAAATAAAAAGAATCTGTAGTGGTTCACCAAAAAAATACGCCAGAGATGGCGGCTTCCCCACACTTAAAATGAAGCATCATCCCTGATGCTCACTCAAGCAAGGTGTGAAGGGGTGTCATCACTAGAAGGACGGGTAGCTGGAGTCTCTGTGGTGGTGGTCGGAAGATCTGCCTGCTGCAGAGGAGGTGCTGACTGGATAGGGATCTCGGGGTCTACAGCCTGAATCTGAGGCGGAGCCTCCTGATGTGATGCGGCCTGCTCTGTGCCTGCCTGTGCAACCTTGCTCTGTGGATGGGTCTCTGCCTCGTGATCATCCGCCTCCTCCTTAGATGCCTCGGATGGTGTGTCAGGCTCGGAGGGATGTCGCCAGATCGTATCATTAGCTTCAGGTGCTCATAGCGTCGCTTGTTGCGACGCTCCATCTGGTCAAGCCGTCAAAATAGGCGGTGCACTAGATGATAGACGGGCTCTGGGGCAGGTGGAGGTGGCATGGTGGTGGCAGGGGTAGCTGTGGAAGAAGAGGGGCCGGCAGATGGTGTGGCTGTCTCAGCAGTAGCAGTGAGGAATGGAGGTCTGTAGCCCAAAGCCAGAAAGTTCCTATTGTGAGGGATAATCTTCTTGCATTCTGCAGCAGGTGGCTTTTCATCAGCATCCTCCCAAGGCACGTCAGCTCGATGACCTAGCTGTGTAATCAGATAAGGAAAGGGAAGAGTACCTCGGACGTGGACCCTGGCCATATAGTACCGGATAAAGCGTGGCAGGTACATGTCCTTACCCTCCATCACACACCATAGGAGGGTGATCATAGCGGCTGGTATCTCAGTCTCGTGAGTACTCAGCATAATGAAGTTGCTAAGTATCTGATGCCATAGCCGAGCCTCATCATTCAAATAAATCCGCTTGATTCCCTTTGGCATGGTGGTGTTCTGACCCATAATCCAAGGAACGGTCGGGTCAAGGGCTATCCTGGCCTTGACTGCATCCCAATCAAACTTCATGAAGCGCATATCTTCCTCAGCTTTTTGATAACCATCCAGCTGATCAGATTTAGGCAGAAGTTTCAGAACATCTTCAATGGCCTCTTCAGTGACCAGAATCTGCTTCCCTCTAAGGTTCACTGCATCTAGGGAAGTTTTGAAGTAATTGCAGTAGAATTTCCTTACCCAAGATGCATTGACCTTAGTTAGGTTTCTTTCCAGGAAGAACCAGCCTCTTTGTTTGATCTGATCAGAGGTGTATTGCTGGAGTTCTTCTGGGATCTTCAGAGTCCTCTCCAGGTATAGGTTCCTGGAGGCTGCAAACACTGGATACTTCAGCTCACAGTATCGGTTTGTAAACTTTACAGGATCAGTAGCAGGTAGCAGCTGGTCGGCCTTCTCCTGCGGGGTAAAGTTTTTCTCCCGCTAGGAGTCATCGTGCATGATATCCATGATGGACATAGCGGATTCTCCTCTTTTACGTTTTTCAGTAGTAGCCTTTGCTTTTTCTTTTCTTTGGCTGGCAGACATCCTGAAAGACAGAAAACCAGGATATAAAAAAAAGGGAAAACAAATAGGTAAATAATCAAAAGAAACACAAAGTGGCAAAGGAGCAATAGCATAATGAAAATGAGTTAAGTAAATGTGCATTAAGGATTGTATAGGAGTTAAAAGTCCGAAAAGAAGAATTCACAATCCAAAATGTAATAGAGGGCATGTTAATTAGAAAAAATTATCAGTATGCCATGGTTAGAAGGTTAAAGAGAAAGTGAAAAACCAAGAAGAGAGAGTATGAAAGGTTAGGTTGGTTAGAATTGAAAAAGAGTTGAAGAAGTTAAAATTAGTGAGTTAGTAAAAAGTGGGTTAATGTAAGTGGCATACTGATAAGTTTCTAAGTAACAAGCATTCACAATTAAAGGCTACAGGTAACTCATAACCAAATAAGGCATCAAAAATGCAATTTATGAACTAAGAAATCAAAAAGGATAAGAAAGCTTGCCCTAGCATTCATGAATTGGTTTGGTAAAAGCAGAGTAAAGCAGAGTTTAAACAGCCAAAACCAAAACATGAATGAAAGTCAAAAACATTTTATAAAAATTTGGGCAGCATTCCGGCTGAAATTGGATTGTCCCGGAAAATAAACAGCAACAGAATAGTTCATATGAATCAAAATTAAAGCTGCAATTAAATAGTATGAATAAAAAAGAGCATAGCAGCATGAACTTGAAAAGCAGCATATGAACATTACTAAACTACACAGCAACAGCAGAATTGCAAATTGATAAAACAAGAAACACGAACAGTGCAATTAAACAGGCCTAAATCCACTAACCACATCCTAGGCTACCTAACAACCTAAAATCCACTACAACATGCATATCTAACTAGCCTAAATATGAACATAAACAGAAAAATATGAATTAACTACGAATGGATAGAAGGGTGGCGTTCGTCAGAACCTGGTAGGTGAATTAAGGAGAGTGGGGCAGAGAGGTGGCTAGGGATGGTGGCGGTGGTGTCTGGCGCGGCAGCGGTGGTTGCTGTTCGGAGGCAGGGAGGGAAAGGTAGGGGTAATGGGGGTAGGGGGTTAGGGGAAGGAAGGGGGCGTGGGTGGCGCTGGGCGGTGACGGCGGCGCGATGGTGGTGATCGCGGAGGAGGGCAGGGGCGGTGGAGGGAGGAAGAAGAAGGAAGAAGAAAAAAGAGGGGGGGGGGGAAGGAAAGGGGTGGGTGGCGGCGGCGTCTGGGTGGTCGGCGGGGTGGTGGATGGTTTGTGATGGTGGCTGGGTGGTGGTTGGGTGGTTGGAGAAGAAGAGAGGAAGGAGAAGGGTTTGGGGGGGCGCAAATGGTAGGGTTCGCGTGACTGGGGGGTTATAAATTTGAATCCACACGATCGCATGGGGCACGCGGTCGCGTGGCTGGAGTGAAATGGGGGTCGACGCGATTGCGTGAGTGGCGCGATCGCGTGGGATAACTAAAAGAGTGAATGACGCGATCGCCTGGGGCATGCGATCGCGTCGCTGGAAATTGTATGAGCTTCCTGTTATGGTGGCTTGTGCTTAAATTCATCCAGAAATCTCCACCAACGCTTGGAATGCCAATAGCCTCCGGGGTCCCAAACTAGGCATGTAAAGCTTCTGAGCAGCTTCAAATAGATTCTCAGGCTCCCGGGGTGACGAATGTCAGAATAGATTCCAGGATCCCAAACTTGGCTTTTAAATCCGCCTTCGTCTTGATCTATATTTTTCCATCCGGGCGGTTTAGAAATTAGATTCTCACCAGGATGACCAAACATTTTCCAAGATCCATCCGATTGATCATGATGCCAATCCGTGCACTTCGAGTTGAAGCATGGAACCTTATTAAACCTTGTGCACCAGCTCTGAGTACGAGCTATTTTCCGCTTACTCTTAAAGCCGTAGAGAGCTCTAAGCTGGCCATCTGTTTTAAGTAAACCGTATTCAAGTGGAAAAACACAGTTAAAGGTTAAGGATTGTACCCACTTGAAACTTGTATTGGGTGGTAATGGCCTTGGGATAGGTGGTTCCAGTGGTTCTGTGAGTTCTACTCCCTTGTGCTCTTCTGTGAAATTCTTCACTTCTTTGCAAGATTCTTCAGATGTATCCATGTCCTGATTAAAGCCTTCTATGTCTTCCTCGTCACTTAAGTCATAAACGGGAGGTTGAGAGAAATCTACCTCCGCATCGTCTTCGTATTCACTTGGGGAAGATTCTTCGATCTCAGAGAATTCACTTGCTGGTGCAAGTTCACTACTGGGAGAACTTGACTTGAGATCATCATCATCAAGGAAACTTGCTTCTTGGATTATTCCGTCCAGTTCTTCATAAAAGACTTGCCTTGGGGGCTGTGTACTATCCTCCTTAGAATTAATTGTAACGTCCTTGACAGAATTCTCCACAACTCTGGATTCCCATGGAGGCTCAGCGTCTCCTAGGTCTTTAACCAACTCTTCTTCTTGTGTAATGACAGCTTCCTCTACTTGTTCCAGTACGAAGTCATGCTCTGTTTTGTCCACTGGAATTTCTAGTATCTCCTTCATGCTACGCTCTTTGTTAGATTGTCCACATGGGGCTGTGGGAGGTCCTTGAATGTTCGAACGTCTAGAAGATAATAGACTTACTGCTTGCTCCAGTTGATGAAGGGTTGTTTGAAGTTGATCTACTGTTTCCTTGAGGCGAACCTCTGATTCTCAGGGAGATAGATTTGGATATGGTACATAGGGAAGTGGTGATGTTTGGGAGTAATTGGACTGGAATCGGGGTAGATGAGGATCATACGGTGGTGAATGTTGAAAAGGAGCTTGTGAGTGTGGTGGTTCGAAGTTATGTTGAGAGGATGGTCTATAAGCACATGGTGGGGCTTGTGGGTAATTACAAGGTTGTCCACCATGTCTATTGGCTTGGGCATTGTGGAATGGTCTTTGTCCATGATATCTTGGAGGGTGTTGTTGCCTAAAGGGTTGATCAGATCCTCTTGGCTCCATCCATCTTTGATTGTTCTGACCTTGATGCATGTTCCTGTTATAACTTTCATTCCTTTCAATAACATTAGAACCAAACTCAAAGCGAAAGGGGTGAGAATTCATAGTAGCTAATAGAAATAAAAGGGGAAAATAAAGACAAATAAACAAGTAAAAGAAAAATATTTACAATAACCAATAATAAGGCACACGATTGCAGTTCCTCGGCAACGGCACCATTTTGACGTTCGAGATTTTTGCCGGTAAAGAATTTTATAAAAATATTTGCGTTGTAGCTATAGTTTCTAAACCAACAAAAATTCCTTCGTACAAATGTTTTGGTTGTCACAAGTAACAAACCCCTAAATAAATTGATAACCGAAGTATTTAAACATCGGGTCGTCTTCTCAAGGAACTGCAGGGAAGTATGTTCTTATTATTGGTTATGGAGGTTGTAAATTGGGGTTTTGAGAATGAGGAGCGAATGGTTTAATTAGCAATTAAAGTAAATGAAGAACAAGTAATTTAAATGGCAAGTAAAATAAATAAATGACTGTAAATAAATAAATAACTGTAAAATAAACTTTTGGCAAGGTATGAGAAATTAGAGGTCCTATCCTAGCTATCCTTATCAATGATGATGAAAATTGAATCTTAATTCCACTTTATTAACCTTTACTAAGATAAAGGAAGGTCAAGGGATTAATTGGTTTGATCTTCGGATCCTATTTATTTCCTAAGAAAAGATTGGGATTATTGAAGTTCAATTTAATTAACAAAGATAACAATTATCAATCATGTTTGAGTTTGATAACTCCTGAGTTACTGATTTCTTAACCAAGACCAAAAGGAGAAAAGTAAATCTACTGGAATAAAAATGTCTTCAGATGGGAATAACAATAATGTAAATAAAATAAAGCAAGATTAAACTGAAATACCTCAAATAACATTAATTCAAAAGAGTAATCTGTAACATGGAAGAATTCATAAATTAAATTACAAAAGTAAATAAAAGGGAATATTGAACCTGATAAAGAGATAATCCTGAAAGCGAATAAAATCCTAATTCTAAATCCTAATCCTAAAGAGAGGAGAGAGAGGAGAGAACCTCTCTCTAAACTAAATCTAAATCATGAAAACTAACTAAAGTTGAAACTCCCTTTGAATGGATGCATTCCCCCACTTAATAACCTCTAGTCTATGCCTTCTGGACTTGGATTTGGGCCAAAAAGGGCTTCAGAATTCGCTATGAGCGTTTTCTGCAATTTCTAGTGCGTGGCCTCTGTCACGCGTCTGCGTGGGTCACGCGGTCGCGTCATTCAGAGTTTTCCTTGTCACGCGGTCGTGTCAGTCATGCGACCACGTCATATGTGTTTCGCTCGAGGCGCGCAGTCGCGTCAGTCATGCGGCCGCATCGATGCCTTTTCGCGCTGGCATGCGGCCGTGTCGCCCATGCGATCGCGTGGCTGCCAGTTTCTTCAAAAACTCTGTTTTGTGCTTTCCTTCAATTTTTGTATGTTTCCTTTCCATCCTTTAAGTCATTCTTGCCTTAGAAGATCTGAAACTACTCAACACATTAATCACGACATCGAATGGAAATAAAGGTGATTAAAATAATTGATTTTAAAGCATAGAAAACATGTTTTTCACATACATCACATAATAAGGAAGGGAAAGTAAAACCATGCAATTAATATGAATAAGTGGGTGAAGGATTGAATAAATCACTCAGATTAAGCACAAAATATATCATAAAATATGGGTTTATCACTACCCCTGTTCTCTGTGCAAAGCCCAACCCCGGCAAAAATCCCAGTGCAACCAGCAGTGGCTGAGCTCCGTGCCGCTGCAACACCGCGTCTGCTACCCCTCTCTTTCTATTCTTCCCCTTTCACCAATGCAGGTTCCATGCTTCCTCCTGTCCGTGTTCTTTCGTTTATTTATTTTAACTAATTTTTAATTCTGCTTTTAGTGTTTATATTAGGCTTAGATTAATGCATTGATACTTTTTGGATTCCAAAATGTTTGATGGCTGATTTTTCTGGATTGATTGCTGCTTAAATTGAGTTTAAAATTCCTGTTTACATATTGTGCACACCATATGCTCGACGAAATGCCTGAGTGAAACTTTTTGTTTAATTCTTATGTTTGGCCAATATTTGTCTTAAATTTTGTTATCTTTAGGCATTATAATTTAGAATTGTGTAATGTTATGCTATTTTTAATGATGTTTAGATTGATTTTTGATAAGGCACTTGATTATTAGTTTTATTTAAACACCAAATTGGTTTAAAATTTTAAATTTGGTAATTTGATTATTATAATTTAAGAAGTGCATATCATGTTTAGTTAAGTGAATTGAATGAAACTACCTATTCATGTATGTTTTAAACATTCCACATGGTTGCCATTAGATTATTTTAAATTCTCATCCTTATGCTTTCATGCCATGCATGCACAAACAAATTTAGTCACAACTCACTTCATAGATAGAAATATATGCTCTAAGTGGAGATGCTGTTCATTTTGGATGCTCACTAAATGTGTTTTTTGTTTTTGCATTCTTTTTTATTTTTTCACGCTATATAATATTGCTAGAAAATATATGTACAGTTGTACATAACATACAATATAGTACTCAAAAGCCCCAAAATTCTAATTAGCAAGTCCACAATACATACAACACTGATTACTACTATAAGAAAAATAAATTAATTAATAAACAAATAAGAAGAAGAAGAAATAAGAGAGGATTGGCAAGGAAGGAATTGAAGAAACAAAAATGGAGAATGGATGTGTATCATTCACATCGAAGAAGAAATAATAAGCTTTTTGACTTTTCAAAGCATAGAAATGGACTTGGTTTAAGGTTGTGTAGGTACGATTCAGTTGTGGCAGATCCATGCATGCTCTATATAAATACTTAATATAAGCCTAACTAATTAGGTGAGATTTTATATGAAGACACTTTTCATTGTTATTATTTCTTGTAAGTTATGTATAGAAATAAATTTTTAATCATACTTTTGGAAAAAGTATTAATAAAATCTTTTTAGTTGAAACTTGTTTAATAGTACGGTATCTAATTAGTTTGTTTGTTTGTGTATATTTGATTGTAGGTCATAGAATGTATGGACATTATTGGAAGTGACGACACGGATCTTGTTGATGAGGTTTGGTCTCTAGTATATTGCTGGTTTTTTTGTGAACCGCATATTTGAATCGACCATTAATCCTCATGTTCATCGAATGATGTCTGTTTTGAATTGATTCGCAGTTATTGGATCATAGTTGCCTTGTCGAAGACGAAATACCAAGAGTTGGGATGCGGTTTGAGCATTTGAAGCTGGTTTAGGATTTTTATGCAACATATGCAAAGAAAGTCGGTTTTGATTCAATAGCGTAGCGAATGGTTATTTCTATTGGTACTCAGATGGTTATTTTGTAATGGCCTTGGTGTGGTGTGTATAATTAGCTACAATTATGTTAAACTGGATATTCGATTTAATAGGATAGCAGATGTTTATTTCTATTGTTACCCAGATAGTTATTTTGAATAGTTTGGGTGTAGTGTGTGTGATTCGTTAAAAGTATTATAAACTGGATGTTCGATTTAATAGGAAAGCGAATGGTTATTTCTTTTGTTACCCAGATGGTTATTTCGAATAATCTGGGTGTAGTGGGTGTGATTCGTTAAAAGTAATTTAAATTGGATGTTCGATTCAATAAGGTAGCAGATGGTTATTTCTAATGGTGACCAGATGGTTATTTTGAATAGTCATAGTGTATTGTGTGTGATCAGTTACAAGTATTTTAATTTGGATGTTCGATCAAATAGGCTAGCGGATGATTATTTCTATTGATACCCAGATGGTTATTCGGAATAGTATGCCCGTATGGGTGTAGTGTGTGTGATCAGTTGCAAGTATTTTAATATGGATGTTCGATCAATAGAATAGCGGATGGTTATTTTTACTGGTATCTAGATGGTTATTCGTAATAGTCTTGGTGTAAAGTATGAGGTTAGTTACAAGTAGTAAAGGCTGGATGTTCGATTCTATAGGCTAACATATGGTTATCTCTATTGTCACCCAAATAGTTATTTAGAAGAGTCTTGGTATAGTGTGTAAATAGTAACAAATAGTAGAGGCTGGATGTTCAATTCCATATGATAGCGAATGGTTATTTTTATTCCTTTCTGTTGTAACAAAACTCCACCACAAAAACACGTAAACAATGTGAAAAAGGTATTTGTGGTCTTAAGTCTAAGGTCCAATTTGGGTTAACAACTTAAATAAGCTTTTTGAAAAAAGAGCTTAAAATAGAAGGACTTTTATTAATAGCAACTTATAACTAAGTTATTTTATGTTAATTTTTAGTTATAAAAGTACTTATTTTAAAGTTGTAGTGTTTGGATAAATAACTCAAAAAATACAATTTTTTTACACAAGAGAATGGATATTAAAATTCTAATTCACAATAATCTTGATGGCAATGCAAAAGAAATTATTGTATAGTTAGTATTTGTTGTTTTATTGTGCATGATATGGTAGGTGAAAATAAAAAATAAATATGAAATGTGTATCAATGTATATTTTGTTGCTGTTTTTTAGTTTTTTTATTGTGACTTTTCATAATTTAAAAGTAAAAAAAAAAAAAGTAGCTTCTGCTACTTCCCAAACGGGCTCTAGGTACATCTATTGCTTTCTCTGATTCCGGTTCTTCCTCACAGGTTCATCAATGTCCTAGTACTTGGTGCTGTGAAAGGTGATTTAACCTCCTTCATTTTGCTGTCAATCTCCGCTAGCTTCGCATCGGCATTAATTTCTTGCAAGTGGGTAATCATCCCGTTGATGTAGCATGGAGAAAATCGTGTCTCCATTAATTTCTATTAAGAAACATAATACAAGTTATTAGAAATAATAGGAATTAATACTTCGTAATAACAAAACACTGCTTACCTTTTTCCCATTTAAATGCTATTCAGCAACTAAAACTCAGAGCAGGTTCTTGCTTGTTAGGAAACATTCAACCATAAGTCTTGATACCAATGACACATTATCATTTGACTATAATTGCAAACCCAACCAACAATCCGAAGCTCTGGACACACACATCATCATGTTTCTAGAAGGATTAACAAATAAATATGTTGCCATCAACAATTAAGTTGCCATAATAATGACTCCCATATTAATACATATGTAGGTTAGCCACCAAAAAAGACTTCTCCATTTAGGTATGATGTTTTTTTACAAAATTGAACATTCTATAGTGTATAGAGTTCAAAGTTAATCACATGAACCACACATAGATAAACAAAATAAATCAAAAAAATCAATCACCAAACTGCAACAAATTTCATACGATTCGCTTTAATCCAAGCATCCGTGCACCATATGATATTACTAACTATGTTGTAATGTTAAAAAAAAAAAACTGTCAATAGCAGAACAACAGAATGTCGTGCACAAAATTGAATTTTTAACTACGTAAGTCACCAAAACAAGTCCTAATATAACCAGGTTACTAGGCTCAAGAGATTTGCAACATCAGAAATTGCTATCTAAATGATGTAGATGATGTCACATTTTTTGCATCCATCTTTTCTTACAAAATTGAACATCCGTAATTTATAGAAATTAAAGGTCAATCAAATGAACCAGAAACAGATAAAGAATTAAATACTAAAATATCAAGTCTAGGCTCCATAAAATTTCAAACATGTTTGCTTTAATCCAACAACCCATGAACTATGTGATATTACTATCCATGCTTTAATTTAAAAAAATGTGAAAATCAACAGCATAACACCCACAGTCGTGTGCAGTAAGAGTACATAGGCAGTTAAAAAAAAATCAAGTTAAACAAGGTCCTTGGAAGCATACTTGTAAAAAATTGAACTTCTAACTACGTAAGTCACCAAAACAAGTCTTAATATAACCAGCTTGCTAGGCTCCAAAGATTTGCAACATAAAAAATTGCTACCTAAATGATGTAGATCATGTCACATTTTTTGCATCCATCTTTTCTTGCAAAATTGAACATCCGTCATTTATATAAATTAAAGGTCAATCAAATGAACCAGAAACAGATAAAGAATTAAATACTAAAATATCAAGTCCAGGCTCCATCAAATTTCAAACATGTTTGCTTTAATCCAAGGATCCATACACCATGTGATATTCCTATCCATGCTTTAATTTAGAAAAAAAAACATAAGAAAATCAACAGCATAACACCCACAGTCGTGTGGAGTAAGAGTACTAAGGCAGTTAAAAAAAAATCATGTTAAACAAGGTACTTAGAAGCATAGCCATTACAAATTGAACTTCTAATTACGTAAGTCACGAAAACAATTCCTAATATAACCAGCTTGCTATTCTCCATAGATTTGCAACATCAGAAAATGCTACCTAAATGATGTAGAGAATGTAACATTTTTTCATCCATCTTTCGTTACAAAATTGAGCATCCGTCATTTATAGAAATTAAAGGTCAACCGAATGAACCAAAAATAAATAAATAAAAGAATACTAAAATATCAAGCCCAGGCTCCATCAAATTTCAAACATGTTTGCTTTAATCCAAGGATCCATGAACCATGTGATATTACTATCCATGTTGTAATTTAAAAAAATATGAAAATCAACAGCATAAAACCCACAGTTATGTGTAGTAAGAGTACATAGGCAGTTTAAAAAAATTCAGTTAAGCAAGGACCTTGGAAGCATAGCTGTTAAAAATTGAACTTCTTATTACATAAGTTACCAAAATAAGTCCTAATATAACCAGCTTGCTAGGCTCCATCGATTTTCAACATCAGAAATTGCTACCTAAATCATGTAGATCATGTCACAACGCTCAACTTTAGCCATTCATCCAGTGTAATTTTCCCACCGCAAGTATTAAAAAAATCAAACAGACAAATTAACTTGGAAAAATTCAAGGCAACGCATTTTTTATTTCGATCTGGTGTGTCAAAGGGACTAATCATACAAACTTACTCACTGCTTTAAAAGTCTAAAGCTAGTTTATTTATCACACCTATCTCTTCAATATCAAACATACATAATCAGATAATTTAACAGTTTTTCAATTGTGACAGCCTCTTAGGTTAGGTTTTGTAATGAACAAAAAAATTTAACATCCTCAACCTAATTTCAAACACCTGTAAAAAATATTCAACCATCCGTTCATGTATAAAATGACCATCCGATTTAGATTCGTAAAACAACTCACAAAGCAACATATTTATAGCACGTGCTTCACACGAATTGCTGACTTACTAATACCCGGAGGTAAAACAAACCTAAATACAGTAAATCATTAAAAAACAATACGCGAAAACCCAGATGCTCAAAAACATGTACGTGTCATTATTCCTTTCAACTTCCATATGTTCACAAACACTTGGAGAAGAGGCCCAGAAATTTTCGCAAGCAGCAAAACCATTCTATGCAACCAGAACATAAAAGTTACTATGAACATCTAAACCTTCAATTAACGATTATCGGGTTACTAACCTTCAATATGGGAAGGGAAACAGAGCCCACGGCTTTTCTTGTTGTATCCGAGGATGACTCCAAGCGACGCAAACATGCAAGGGCTATAACCTACGTAGATTGCGGGTAAAGGACAACGCCGATGGTTTCTGGGTGACTTCCATGCGACGGGGCCATGGATGCTCACCTGCTGCTTCACGTCTTCACATTGGAGGCACCGGGGGATGGTTGGTTTCGCGGGTGGCAGGATGGACGACGAGTTGCAGCGAAAAAGAAGCGGCTAATGTGGGAAGGTCCCCCTTCGTCAATACCATTTCAAATGGCGGTGAGGAAAGGATGTTTCCTTTCCTGAATGGTGTTCGAAAGGTAGGGAAGGGGAAAGGTTTTTACTGTTAGGTCAAAGATGGGGGGTGTGGATGGGATGATTACGATGATAGTAATTAAGATAATTAAAATTAGGATTTAGGGAAGGGGGTGTTTACGAGTATACCTATGTTAGTAATCTAATTGGGCTAGTTTCTAGGGCCCGTTGTTCATATTGTTCAAGTAAGTCATTGTCTCCCTAGCATTCCCCTTTGATTTAAAGTATGCGATTGTAATTGAATCTAATTTCCGCTTGTGAGAGAGGGCCACAGAATCACTACCTAACTAATGCTTTTTAATAAGGTACTTAACTTTATCTATTAATAAATCTTAATTTGAGCAAAAACAAGATAGTAATGATGTCTTATCTGAAAAACACATCGATGCTTTAATTTGCATATAAAAACAAGACGCTCTTAGGAAAAAAAGGGGGCTAAACTTTTACACTTTGTTTGGTTCAAAAGAATTTGTTTGGTTCTGTTTGGATCACCAAGAAAATTGTATGGAAAACAAAAAAAAGTGTATGTGGAGTCCATTTTAATTTTTTCTCTCCAAAGATGAGAAGAAAACTGGGACTGAAATGTAAAGATGGGTAAAAGTACATATTTACCCTTTTTTAGTAACAGATCAAAATCCCTAATTCACTCTTTGAAAAAATGAAAATACGTGTCTTCTTCTTCTTCGTTTTGCCGTCTTCAACAGCGAAACCGGAGCTTTCTAACGTCGTTGGCATCGCTACAGTAGCTTCGTCATCGTGGTGACAGCTCCACTGCATCTTCATCCCTGCATCTTCAAGACAAAGGTGCGTTCTTTTTTCGTTGTAGTCATAATTTTTCCAAAAAACGAAATGGAAAAATAATCACAGTACATATTTTGTATTCTTTTGTTTTTCGACTGAGATATTGTTTTGATTTTATGTTCTATGTATGATTCTTATCTTTGTAGAGAAAAATTAATCCATGCTTTCTTCTCTGTTTTCAAATGGGTCTTTCATCCTAATTGAAAAATTCAACCATATTCAACATTATATTTCACTGCCAGTTTATGTTTGGTCCAAAAAGAAAGGATTTTTAACGCATTAGAATTTGATAAAAAATATTAATCGTGTAATATTTTGCATCTTTTATTCAGTATTATAATTAGGTTTCATAATAATCCTCCATGCAACTGTCTCGTACATGAAATGTGCTAGTAATAACAGAGTAATAGAAATGTGGTAAGCATATCACAAGATGTAGAACATAAGGTCTTTTTTATTTATGATTTATGATAATATTATACAATTAAAGTAACTAAGTCCGAGGTTAGGGGGGGCTCTTATCCAATTCGGTTTTATGCTCTGATTGTTTGACTTTGAACATAAGGTTTTCTATAAATTCCACAAAAAGATTGTATATGGTTGAATATAAGAACCAAAAGGATTCCACAAACTCCACTTTAGGTCATGCATCATTTGCTTAGTGTATCAGGTACTTGCTTTGTAGATATTTTTTTTATAAAACTAAAAAAAAAAATTTTTTAGATCAATAATGAAAAATTCGACCTTTTTAGGGAGTACAGAGTTCTAATGTCAAGTGATTAAATTTAATCCCTTTCGGCGTTGCCATCAAGGACCAAAATCAACCATAAAGTACAGATTAAACCATAAATGTGAAACTAATAAACAAGTACACAATACATACAGGACCAAATCATTCCTCAAACGTAATACATTGAATTGAATCTTTTTTGTTGTGTTCTTCCATCACCTGTACTCCATAAGAAGCTAATATACTCACTTTTCTCACTTTATCCATCTATAGTCTTCAATTATTGTCCTTGATTCACACTCTTTTCTTGACTTGTATTCACTTTCTTCTTTGAACTCCACATTTGTGTTCTGAAATATATGTTTTAAAACTAAAAAAAAGATAATTTAGATAAATTCCCCATTGCACATATTTAGAAAATTAACATGAATCAAAATTAAATTCGTTTAATCAAAGATTGGTGGTGGATAAACCATGACAATTACAATTATTTTAGATAGTAAGTATTAAATTGGAGATATCATAAAAAATAATTCTATAATTTGTCTGTCTGTTGTATATGTCATAGGAAAAATTCCTATAATAATCCAAATAGCTTGGGGACATAAAAAAAAGTATAGTTTGCTCAACATGGACTAAACAGTTTGCAGCGTTCATAGAATATGTACACATGGTTTAGGCATTACTAATGTTTATATAGCTAAGCCCACTAAATTTTGGTGCTAAACTAATGTATTGATTAATATATCATGCGATTTATATTTTTTATTTATCATTTATGACAGTGAGCTTTAGAATCGAGTTTAGCGTTTACGAGTTCGCGATATATCATGCATTGTATTCTTTGGAATTTTTATCACAATATAGGCCTAGGCAAATTAATTACGAAAAATTGGAAAGAGAAAATAGGCATACGCAGTTAATGACACAGTTACTGATGTCTGAAAAATGCCGAGATTTCATACATATGGGCCCTGAAGCAGTTAGGAAGTTATGTCAAAAGTTAAGAGTAATTGGTAGAGTAAAGGATTCAATTCGCTCTACCGTTGAAGAGCAAGTCGCTAAATTCCTACATATTATAGGCCATAATGTGAAAACTAGAATCATGTCTTTCTTCTTCCACCGCTCAGGAGAGACAATTAGTCGTCACTTTCACAATGTCCTACATGATATTCTATCGTTAGAGGAAGAGTTGTTCAAGCAACCATCTGGTGAGGATGTTCCTTATGAATACATAATAATAGTCAATTCTATCCGTTTTTTATGGTACTAACTCTTTTAATTCAGTTAGTGACATTTATGAAATTGTGTATGAAATAATCATAAAACTATTATGTTAATATGTCAATATACTTTTCAAACAAGGACTGCATTGGAGTCATAGATGGAACTCATAGTTGTGTTAAGGTATCAAGGGTGGAAGTCCCTCGTTTTCGAAGAAGAAAAGATCACCCCACACAAAATGTTTTAGTTGCCTGTGGGTTTGATATGAAATTCACTAATGTCTTGTCTGGTTGGGAAGGAACGGCCTCTGACTCTAGAATTTTGAAAGATGCTTTAAGTAGTGAACATCCACTTCGAATACTCTAAGGTCTGTGATAGTGTTAATTATGAAATTGTCTATATAAAGTTAAATTCATAGTCACAGTATGTAATACTTTAATTTGTGTATGTAACTGGTGTAGGAAAATATTATCTAGGCGATGCTGGATTGATGCTAAAGCCTGGGATACTGACACCATATAGAGGTGTTCAGTATCACTTGAAAGAGTATTCAGTACGTGAGCCACAAAACCCTAAACAATTATTCAACCACCGACATTCTTCATTAAGAAATGTCATCGAAAGATGTTTCAGAGTTCTAAAGAAAAGATTTCCAATTATAGCCGACGACACTGAACCTTATTATTCATTTGAAACTATGGGAGACATTTTTTTGGCATGTTGTATACGGCATAACTTTTTGATGGGTGTCAATGTTGATAAATCTATAATTGATGCGGTTGATCGAGAATTGCTACAAGAACAGAACATAGATATATCACAATCAAATCAACCACGTGATGAAGAATATAGACATGTATCATTGTTAAGAGATAACATTGCATTCGAAATGTGGAATCCGTATCAAATATTTTGAGTGATTATATGTTTTATATATGTGAATATGTATATATATGTGTAGTTTACACTCAGAATTGTTTGATTGGATTTTTTAAGAGATTGTCACAGGTTAGATAATGCCGAATAAGGGAAATAAAACAGCAGAAGCCAATCAACCTTCGAAAGACAATTTAAGATGGTCTTATGATATGGATGAAGTTTTGCTAAATGCATTAGCAGAGGAAGCATCGAAAGGTAATAAACACAATGGCTCATGGACAATTGAAATATATGCCATGTTGAGAAGACTTTGAGCATAGCAATAGGCCCGTACAAAAAAAAAACCACATAAAGAATAGAATGAAGACATTAAAAGATCATTTTTCTGAGGCATACAACTTATTTCATCACTTAAGTGGATTTGCGTAGAATCCTGTTACTAGAAAGTTTGAAGCTAAAGAAGAAGTATGGCAAGACTTTATTAAGGTAACTTAAACTTTGCTTTTATTACTTATACTATTGATGAAGTTAGTCAAAAAATAATTTTCACATTTTTTATGTAGGAGAAACCACAAGCAAAAAAATGGAAAAAAATTCAAATTAAGCATTATGATACTTTGAAGGAGTTGTTCGGAGCTGATAGAGCTACTCGTAAGAGAAAGGATTCAAGAACTTGATAGAGATCACATTGACTTGAATGACTCGTTTGAAAATATCGGATTTTCTGACATAGATGTTAATGTGGGACATGATATCCCAATATTTTCTGCTAATATAGATTCACCAAGTGCTTTGTATACTCAGCCAACTCAATTAGGAGGGACTTCAACTTAAAGAGGTACAAAGCGTAAGGCTCCAATGAATGATTTTTTGGAGGCACAATGTGAAAAAGTTGCTTTAGGATTTACTACAATGGCTGATGCTGTAAAAGAGGGTAATAATCTTTCTAGCAAGCTACATGACATCGCTGAGAAACAAGCTTCTGTTGCTGAGAGGCAAGTTTCGGTTGCCGAAAAATAAGTCTCATTAATTGAAAGACAAGTTGCAATTGTTGAAAAAGGGTTAGCTATAATGCAACAGAGTAGGCCTCGCCTTTATAGCGAATCAGATGTATGTGATATGTTGACTGAATTGGGTTTGATAGGTTCATATCGGATGCAATGTTATCAATTCTTATATGAAAATGAGCAAAAAAAGTGCCAACTTTTTAGTATCCCACCTGAACTGTGACTAGATGCTCTTTTTCATTTCATGACTGCTGCTGGTGTTCATCTAGGAAATATGGTACTTCCAGAAAATATTCACCATTACAGGTATGAAGGACTTAATTTATGTGAAATTTGAGGTTATTGTTTTTAACAATTGATTATTATATTTTTATTGCCGTAATCTATGAGTATATATCCATGTGTTTCACTAAGATATCATTCAATGTTTTATTTATTTTAAGACATGGTTACAAATTACTATTCAGTGATATCATTCTTTGAATAGAAAAATGTCGAAAAAATAATTTATTATGATCCACTCTTTATGTTAAGTAATTTCTATTTGTTGTGTATGCTTGTGCAGGGATCATAATAATACTTGAAGATGTTTGTGAACAAGTATACTATTTAGTACAAGCAGAAATAGATTATGTGTTAATATCTTTAACTAGAAAAAATATTCTTTTTTGGAAGTAGATATGTACAGATGGCTCTAGCTATGTGGAATTAATTTTTTGGGAGATAGGCATACGCTGATGACTCTAAATATGAAGAATTACCCTTTTTGGAACTGGCGTGTGGTGTTTAAATATTACTCTCCTAGAGTCTTGGTCGTTGTTATTCTTTTGGTGTTTTATTATATGGTTATAAGCAGGGCTGGGCAAAAAAGAAATCCAAATTTTGAATTTTAAACCAAATCCAATCCAAACCATTTAAAAAAATCAGTTTTAAATAAAAAAAATCCAAACCAAATTTGATCTCTTTTATAATTTGGTTTTCTAATCCAAACCATTTAAACAGTTTAAATCCAGATCCAAATCCATATCTAAATTAAAAGCCAAAATTGAAAAAACCCTAATCTAAGACTGAATAAAAAAAATCGCATCCACTTTTTGCATACATATCACAAAGTGCATTTTTCACGCAGAGAAAAATGTCGATTCCATGTTATAACATCATAAAATTTGGATCAGAAATAATGTTCTAACTCATTATAATTACCATTAGTTATCATCCCAATTATGTTTTAATATTACAATAAAAATATTTGAACATAAACTTTTATAGTGTATGATTTATACGGTGACTACTATAATCTCAATTTGGTATTATTATTAGTTAATGCAACTTCTTTGTCAGTCTTGTTATAATTCTGTTTCAAAGAAGATTGGCCTTTTATTTGTGTTTTATTTTTATTTTTTGTTAGAACTTTGTGTTCATGCTTCTAGAGGCTTATGTAACATTGGTTCCATCTTTTTTTTGACCTTTTAGAACCTTTTGTCTTTATAGCTCAAGAGAGGCATCACTATTAAGGTTGGAAAAGTTTTATTAATTTCTTATATATTATAAAATGTATAAGTTATTTTCATTGAAACATTTTTATTAAAAATTATTTCAATAGACTTGTATATACAAATAGTTAAATATATTGAGAACACATTTACATTAATACTTTAATTTAAGAATCTTGAAAAAAATTGGTCAACAAATTAAAGAAAGAAAACTTACATCTAACACATTTAGCTATATATCTATTTTTGGTTTGCATGTTCCTTAGTTAAACCTGATATTTCTATATAAACAAATCCAAACTTCTCTAGTGTTGACCTTTATTTTAAGTATTATTATTTTGATGTTTTGAGAATAATTAAATGTTATGTAGATTAACTATTGTCATTAGATTTATAAAGAATCAAATTCTAGTTGTAATGAACCTATACACTTTAAAATGACTTTAGTATTAATTTTACTTTAAAAAAATTATGGTTTGAAAATTGAATTTCTAAAAACTGGCTTTAAAAGTGAATTTTTTAAAAAAAAAAATCTTGTTTGGAAATTGGATTTTTAAAAACTAGTTTTAAAATTGGATTTTTGGTTGAAAAAACTGGATTTTTAAAAATTGGTTTAAAAAAACTGGATTTTTGGTTAAAAAATCTGGTTTTAAAACTGAATTAAAAAAAACCGAATTTTAGATTTGGATATTAAAAAATCGGATTTAAAATTAGTTTGTAAGTAAAACTGAATTTAAATTCTAAAATCGGTTTAAAATCGGTTTTTATTTTCTCAAATCAGTTTAAAACCGGTTTTTCTCTTCAATCCAGTTCTGGTTTGGTTTTATGAACCACAAAACTGGTTTTGAAGTAGATCCATTTTGGATTTTTAAAAATTCAAACTATGCCCACCCCTAGTTATAAGAATTGTATATGGTTTTTCGTCGCTTGTAGTAAGAAAGAAATGTTAGCAACTTTTAATGTTACTATTTTATTTTTTGAAAGACGATCTAGTGACATTTTCGTTGCAATATAATTAAAGAAATTAATGACGTAACCTATGAGTAATTTTTATTATTCTTTTACACAATTATTTATTTGTATGTGTTTGAAAAACAAAGATATATCTTTTTGTTTATGACATTTAAAATTTTGAAAAATCATTTGGATGATTTTTTTGTATTGGAAAAATAATTTAAATACATTAATAAATTATAATATGTATATAACATATGTAAGGGTAATAAGGTAATTTTACTCCATGATAATTTTCTCTCTTCTTACTTTTTTTTATATCCAAACAAAAGAAAATTTTTTTCTTATTTTCTTTCCTTCCATTTTCTCTTCATCCAAACAACATACAAAGAAATTCACTTTTCCTTTTATTTTCTTTCCTCTCATTTTTTCTTCATACATCCAAACATAGTGTTACACTTTGTTTGGTTCAAAAAAATTTGTAAGGAAAGAAAAGGGGGAGAAAAAAGGGGAGAAGAAAATGGATGGAAAACTTAATTTTTCTGTGTTTGGATCAGCAGTGAAATTGCATGGAAAATAAAAAAAGTGTATGTGGAGCCCAGTTTAATTTTTTCTCCCTAAAGATGCGAAGAAATCTGGGACTGAAATGTAAAGATGGGTAAAAATACATATTTACCCTTTTCTAGTAACAGATCAAAATTCCTAATTCACTATTTAAAAAAATGAAAACATGTCTCTTCTTTTTCTCCATTTTGCCGTCATCTTCAACAGCGTAACCAGAGCTTCCTAACATCGTTGGCATTGCTACAGCAGTTTCGTCATCGTGGTGACAGCTCCACCGCATCTTCATCCCTTCATTTTCAAGCCGAAGGTGCGTTATTTTTTCGTTGTAGTCATAGTTTTTTCCAAAAACGAAATGAAAAAATAATTACGGTACATATTTTGTATTCTTTTATTTTTCGACTGAGATATTGTTCTGATTTAATGTTCTATGTATGATTCTTATCTTTGTAGTGAAAATTAATCCATGCTTTCTTCTCTGTTTTCAAATGGGTCTTTCATCCTAATTGAAAAATTCAACCATATTCAACTTTATATTTCGGTGCCCGTTTATGTTTGGTCCAAAAAGAACTAATTTTTAACGCATTAGAATTTGATGAAAAATATTAACTTAAAATATTAATTGATGTTAATATAAAATATTAATTGTGTAATATTTCACATCTTTTATTCAGTATTATAATTGGGTTTCATAATAACCTTCCATGCAACTGTCTCACATATGAAATGTGCTAGTAATAACAGAGTAAGAAAGATGCGGTAAGCATATCACAAGATGAAGATCATAAGGTCCTCTTTTTTGTTTATAATTTATGATAATATTATACAATTAAAGTAACTAAGTCCGAGGTTAGGGGAGGCTCTTATCCAATTCGTTTTTATGCTCTGATTGTTCGACTTTGAATATAAGGTTTTCTAAAAATTTCACAAAAAGATTGTATATGGTTGAATATAAGAACCAAAAGGATTCCACAAACTCCACTTTAGTTCATGCATCATTTACTTAGTGTATTAGGTACTTGCTCTGCAGATGATTTTTTTTATAAAACTAAAAAAAGATTTTTTTTAGATCAATAGTGAAAAACTCGACCCTTTTAGGGAGTACAGAGTTCTAATGTCAAGTGATTAAATTTAATCCCCTTCGGCATTGCCATCAAAGACCAAAATCAACCACAAAGTACAGATTAAATCATGAACGTAAAACTAAACAAGTGCACAATACACACAGGACCAAATCATTCCTCAAACGTAATACATTGAATTGAATCTTTTTTGTTGTGTTTTTTCATCACCTGTACTCCATAAGAAGCTAATATACTCACTTTCCCCACTTTATCCATCCATAGTCTTCAATTATTGCCCTTGATTTCCACTCTTTTCTTGACTTGTATTCACTTTTTTCCTTGAACTACACATTTGTGTTCTGGAATATATATTTTAAAACTAAAAAAAGATAATTTGGATAATTTCCCATTGCATATATTTAGAAAATTAACAGGAATCAGAATTAAATTAATTTAATCAAAGATTGGTGGTGGATAAACCATGACAATTACAATTATTTTAGATAGTAAGTATTAAATTGGAGATATCATAAAAATTGATTCTATAATTTGTCTGTCTGTTGTATATGTCATAGGAAAAATACCTATAATAATCCAAATAGCTTGGGACATAAAAAAAAGTATAGTATTCTCAACATGGACTAAACAGTTTGCAGAGTTCATAGAATATGTACACATGGTTTAGGCATTTCTAATGTTTAAATAGCTAAGCCCACTAAATTTTGGTGCTAAACCAATGCATTGATATATCATGTGATTTAAATTTTTTGTTTATCATTTATGACAGTGAGCTTTGGAATTGAGTTTGGCGTTTACGAGTTCGCGATAAGTGACTCATAACAAGGTATTTTTATATCGCGTAACGTGACACCATAATTTTATATAAAACTTTAGTTTTAGTTTTTTTCCTCGCAATTAATGAATTGCTAAAACGTGACAACATATGTTACTTTCTAGTTACTTTTATTATTGAAATATTCACTCAACAACTTATATTTTCATAGATGACTAGCAAAAATATCGAAGATGCGAATGTAGAAGACAAAACGAATGTCATACCTGACTCAGGATTTCAAGTAAATCAAGTCACTTCTACTGACCTGTATCATCCTGAACCAATACAAATCTTAACTCGTGTCAGGAAAGATTTCAAAAATAGGCAACATATTTGTGTAACATCTCTTTCATGTGTTACGGTGCATGTGTTGTATTCTTTGGAATTTTTATCACAATATAGGCCTAGGCAAATTAATTATGAAAAATTGGAAAGAGAAAATAGGCGTACGCAGTTAATGACACAATTACTGATGTCTGAAAAATGCCGAGATTTCATACGTATGGGCCCTGAAGCATTTAGGTAGTTATGTCAAAAGTTAAGAGGAACTGATAGAGTAAAGGATTCAATTCGCTCTACCGTTAAAGAGCAAGTCGCTAAATTCCTACATATTATAGGCCATAATGTGAAAACTAGAATCATGTCGTTCTTCTTCCACCGCTCAGGGGAGACAATTAGTCATCACTTTCACAATGTCCTACATGCTATTCTATCGTTAGAGGAAGAGTTGTTCAAGCAACCATCTGGTGATGATGTTCCTTGTGAAATACATAATAATAGTCAATTCTATCCGTTTTTTTAAGGTACTAACTCTTTTAATTCAGTTAGTGACATTTATGAAATTGTGTATGAAATAATCATAAAAATGTTATGTTAATATGTCAATATACTTTCCAAACAAGAACTGCATTGGAGCCATAGATGGAACTCATAGTCGTGTGAAGGTATCAAGGGTGGAAGCCCCTCGTTTTCAAGGAAGAAAAGATTACCCCACACAAAATGTTTTAGCTGCCTGTGGGTTTGATCTGAAATTCACTTATGTCTTGTCTGGTTGGGAAGGAACTACCTCTGACTCTAGAATTTTGAAAGATGCTTTAAGTAGTGAACATCCACTTCGAATACCTGAAGGTCTATGATAGTGTTATTTATGAAATTATCTATATAAAGTTAAATTCATAGTCACAGTATGTAATACTTTAATTTATGTGTGTAATTGGTGTAGGAAAATATTATCTAGGCGATGCTGGATTTATGCTAAAGCCTGGGATACTGACACCATATAGAGGTGTTCGGTATCACTTGAAAGAGTATTCAGTACGTGAGCCACAAAATCCCAAAGAATTATTCAACCACTGACATTCTTCATTAAGAAATGTCATCGAAAGATGTTTCGGAGTTCTAAAGAAAAGATTTCCAATTATAGCCGGCAACACTAAACCTTAATATTCATTTGAAACTATGAGAGACATTTTTTTGGCAAGTTGTATTCTGCATAACTTTTTGATGGGTGTTGATGTTGATGAATCTATAATTGATGCGGTTGATCGAGAATGTAACATGATGAGGAATATAAACATGCATCATTGTTAAGAGATAACATTGCATTCGGAATGTGGAATGCGTATCAAATATTATGAGTGATTATATGTTTCATATATGTGAATATGTATATATATGTATAGTTTACACTCATAATTGTTTGATTGGATTTTTTAAGAGATTGTTACAGGTTAGATAATGTCAAATAAGGAAAATAAAACAGCAGAAGCTAATCAACCTTCGAAAGAGAATTTAAGATGGTCTGATGATATGGATGAAGTTTTGGTAAACGCATTAGCAGAGGAAGCATCGAAAGGTAATAGACACGATGACTTGTGGACAACTGAAACATATGCCAATATTGTGAAGACTTTGAGCATAGCAATAGGCCCGCACATAACAAAGAACCACATAAAGAATAGAATGAAGACATTAAAAGATCATTTTGCTGAGGAATATGACTTATGTCATCACTTAAGTGGATTTGTGTGGAATCCTGTTACTAGAAGGTTTGAAGCTGAAGAAGAAGTATCGCAAGACTTTATTAAGGTATCTTAAACTTTGCTTTTATTACTTATACTATTGATGAAGTTAGTCAAAAAATAATTTTCACATTTGTTTACGTAGGAGAAACCACAAGCAGAAAAATGCAAAAATGCAAATTAAGCATTATGATACTTTGAAGGAGTTGTTCGGAACTGGTAGAGCTACTTGTAAAGGGGCTGCTACTTCACGTGAAAGGATTTAAGAACTTGATAGAGATCACATTGACTTGAATGACTCGTTTGAAAATATTGGGTTTTCTGACATAGATATTAAAGTGGGACATGCTATCCCAATATTTTCTGCTAATATAGATTCACCAAGTGCTTTGCATACTCAGCCAACTCAATTAGGAGGGACTTCAACTTCAAGAGGTACAAAACGTAAGGCTCCAATGAATAATTTTTTGGAGGCACAATGTGAAAAAGTTGCTTTGAAAATTACTACAATGGCCGATACTGTAAAAGAGGGTAATAATCTTTCTAGCAAGCTACATGACATGGCTGAGAAACAAGCTTCTATTGCTGAGTGGCAGGTTTCAGTTGTAAAACCCGGTCAAATCATAATTAATTAAATAATAAATTAAATGTGAGCGAACATGGTTAGAAAATTTAGCAATCAGAATTCGATAATTTAAATATGCTATTTGGACTCAGTGGATTTTTCTGAGTCGGAAAACATAATTTTCTGCGTAAAAACGCGCACTGAAAATTTGACCGGCAGTACCGGCTGAGATCTATCCGGTACCGCAGCTGAGGAAATTAATTATAAGTGAATAAGGTTGAGAACTAAGAATTTATATTTTGGCAAGAAAGAAATATTTAAAATACGATTTAAAATTCTAACCTTAAAGGTTTTGGCCAAAAATTGGGCCAACGGGCTAAATCAAGTGAACCGGGCTCAATTGGACCCAAGACCCAACATATATATAGCCTTATAAGGCCATTTCAGCAGCCACAACTCCCCCATTTGTGAGAGAGATCCGAAAATAGAGAGGAGAGGGAAGAAGAGAAAACCCTAACCCCTCTTGATCTTCAAACCACCATAACTTGAGCTACGCAGCTCCGATCGACGAGCTGTTTGAGACCATGCGTCGCTCTTCTCATCCTCTTCGATTCTATCTAAGTATTGTGGTGAGTATTTTGTTCTTCTCTGACCAGTTTTGTATTTTTTCCTCTGAAACTGTGATTGGTTATGCGTGTTGAGTGATTTTATGATTTTGGTTGTTTAGGAGTGCTCTAGTATGAGCCATGGGTGATATTCATCACAAACTTCAGTGGATTGAGGTAAGGAATCACTAACCCTTGTGATTTACTAGATTTTGTAAAAACTAGGTTGATGTATGTATGATATTGGTTGTGTTAGAGTTGTTGGGTGAGATTTTGGTGCTCTTAGGAACTTGAATTTGGCTTACAGAACTCTTGTTGGAGTTTAAAGCTAGTGCTTGGTGAAAATTTACAAGGAAGGACCAAATTATTGTGACTACAAGAGGTACGATTTAAGTTTCATTTAAGTACCGTGTGGTGTGATGTGAATTCCTAGGCTAGATGCCTCTAGGATTAGGTTTGAATTGTGTGCCTTGATTGGAATTGATGTATATAGATATTATGATGTGGAAATTAATGAATTGGAATGAGTTTTATATGAATGAGTGTGTTTGGTATATTGTGGAATTGAGGAATTGGATAATAATTAATGGTTTGTGGAATGTGTATTGAATTGTAAATTTGGGCCGGAGGCTGAAAAAAGATAAGAACGGTAAGAGACGATTGAATTGTGTGATAATGTATGAGATTGAATAAAGGGTTGGTATGCATTGTATGAAAATGTGATTAATTAATGAAATAGTGAAAATGAGGTTTTTAGAATGTGGAATAGATGCAATTGAGGTGGAATGTGTAAAAGGAATAGGATGGGAATTGGTTGTGTGTAAATAGGTAATTTGAGTTGGTCTAGGTTCATTTTGTTGGTTGGAAAATGATTGAGACTAGTGAATCATTGGAAAATTGGTAAATATGTGTTTTTGGTAAAAATGAGTTTTAGGCAAACTTTGACGGATCATATCTGGAGCTGCCGTTTTTGAAATTAGATGGATTTTATATCAAATTAAAGATTTTCAAATAGCTTTAAAATGGTATAGATTTTGTAGAAATCTGAATTTTGTAGAGAAAGATATGATCATTGAAAGTTGGTGTCCGAAATCTGAATTCTGTAATGTTGCAGAATTTATGATTTCTAGTTTGTGTGCGCACGCACACCTTATGTATTTTTGAACTCGTGCGTACGCACACTCTTGTGCGCACGCACACACAAGGATATGTCTACTTTTCGGAGTGCTAGCATGCTATATGCGCATACACAACTTACGAAGTTTTGCAAGTTGTGCGCACGCACACACGGGTAGGTTCACTCTGCTGAGGGCGTTCGCACGCATCGTGCATATGAGCAGCATGAAAATTTTTCCTTACTGTGCGTACGCACACCTCTATTCGTACACACGCTTCTTGGAAATCCTTCTGGGCGTGCATACGCACACCCCTATGCGTATGCACACTGCCCTGTTTTTCAAAGAAAACTTTGTTTTTGGCTGTTTTACCTTCCTGACAAGCTTGCAACCTTCTGTAACACTTACTTAAAACCTTTTTACCAATTTTAGGATATTTAATCAAGGGGGAGAATAGTAAAAGAATAAAAGGGGTAATTGTGGTTATGAGTTTAGAGAACGGTGACTTAAGCTTGGTTAAGTTTTGTGGATGATATAAGAAGAGAATTAGTGATGAATCGTGAAAATGATGATGATTATGAGATTGTTAGCGAGAGAGATGATGATGATGAGATGGTTGATGAGAATGATGATAATTAAGAGACTGATAAAGAGAATGATGATGATTATGAGATTGTTAATGAGAATGATAACGATTAAGAGATTGATATTAAATATAAACCTGATTGAGATATACCTGCCTGGGTAGATGCAGTGGAGTGATTCCACTTGCTCCGAGTTTAGTTTAGACTCCTGGAGTAGATGCAGTGGTTAGCCCCCACTTGCTCCCAGTCGAGGTTGATTTAAGATTTGTGAAACTATCTGAGTTTTGAATTGGGTAGATGCAGTGGGTCGGCTCCACTTGCTCCAGGTTGAGATCCGAGATTCTGTTGACCTGTGTCATAAGATGTGGCCGGACACTTAGACCTTTCTAGATGAGCTCTCCCCCATGGATATTTTATTTTATTGGTTATGACTTTGAGCGTGGGGATGCGCGCTCACAAGGACTGTCCAATGGTTAGCTACCAGGACATGTCAGATTGGCTTTGTAACCGACAGATGATATCATTGGCCATAGGGTAGGCATTCATCATTTTGCATATGTTTGATTTGTTTAGGTTTGTTTATTTGTATTGGTTTGCCTAATTGTATATGTCATGCTATGTGATTATGTGCTATTTTCTTTACTTAAATCTATTTGTGTATTACTTGTCTGTATTGCTTGTGTTTGTACAACTGAAAAGTCTCTCATGCTGGTGTCGGTTGACGCCGAGGGCTGTTCTTGTTGAAATGAAATGATGATATGATTGATTAACCATGATGAATATTAAATGAGATGATTTGAGCTTCCTGGGTAGACGCAGTGTAATGATTTCACTTGCTCCAGGTGAGGATATGAGGTATTGATATAGAATTGCTGAGACAAAATAGTTGGTGATGATTTTGTTTATGATTCTGATTCTGATTTGTTGAAGAGTTAGAAAGTTGGGAAGCATGAGGAAGATGAATTAGATTTAGCATTCTCTTATGACAGTTGCCTATTTATGGATTAGCGAGAATATAGGATGAATATTTAGTGAAGTGAAGTTTAGGATGCTTAGTGAATTTTTATTATAGTGCATTGTATTTATTTGACACTTTTACCGTATTGGGAACCCATGTGGTTTATCTGAAAGATGGCAAAGATCGTTGGACTCTACTTTACTTTGTTTAGAATCTCTCCGAACTTATTTTGAAAACCTTTTGTTATGTATTTATTTTCCTTTTGAAAACTTGTCTATAGAGGCTTTGATGTATATAATGGGAGAGATAGAAAAATTACTGTTGTCAACTGATTTTATTACTGTATCCTAGTCGGCCTAAGTTTCGCAGGTGGTGACTAGTGGCTATTATATTCATATATATATATATATATATATATATATATATGTACCCTATCTTTATTCTATTCTTCCTTATCATTATACCTTATTCCGGTTCGCTATCTGAATACGTTTTATCTTCTTTCCTTTGATACGAGAGTGTTTTCGAATGGATTTTATTTTTACTCTTTTCAGACTTCTCGATTAATACTCCTTTCAATTATACTTATAAGCTATGTATTAAAAATCTACCTTGAGAATCGTACCACCTTATTATCATTGACTTATGACTCGAGCATAAGGATTTGAATATTATGGTGTTATGTCGGTTGCCAAAAAATAAGTCTCATTAATTGAACGACAAGTTGCAATTGCTGAAAAGGGGTTAGCTATAATGCAACAGAGTAGGCCTCGCCTTTATAGCGAATCAGATGTATGGGATCTGTTGACTGAATTGGGCTTGATAGGTTCATATCGGATGCAATGTTATCAATTCTTATGTGAAAATGAGCAGAAAAAGCACCAAATTTTTGGTATCCCACCTTAACTGCGTCTAGATGCTCTTTTTCATTTCATGACTGCTGCTGATGTTTGCCTAGAAGATATGGTACTTCCAGAAAATATTCACCATTACAGGTATGAAGGACTTAATTTATGTGAAATTTGAGGTTATTATTTTTAACAATTGATTATTATATTTTTATTGTCGTAATCTATGAGTATATGTCGATGTGTTTGACCAAGATATCATTCTATATTTTATTTGTTTTAAGACATGGTTACAAATCACTATTCAGTGATATCATTCTTTTAATAGAAAAATATCGAAAAAATAATTTATTATGATCCACTCTTTATGTTAAGTAATTTCTATTTGTTGTGTATGCTTGTGCAGGGATCATAATACTTGAAGATGTTTGTGAACAAGTATACTGCTTAGTACAAGCAGAAATAGAACATGTGTTAATATCTTTAACTAGAAAAATATTCTTTTTGGAAGTAGACATGGACAAATGGCTCTAGCTGTGTGGAATTAATTTTTTAGGAAGTAGGCATACGCTGATGACTCTAAATATGAAGAATTATCCTTTTTTGAACTGGCGTGTGGTGTTTAAATATTACTCTCCTAGAGTCCTGGTCGTTGTTATTCTTTTGATGTTTTATTATATGGTTATAAGAATTGTATATGGTTTTTTGTCGCTTGTAGTAAGAAAGAAATGCTAGCAACTTTTAATGTTACTATTTTATTTTTTGGAAGACGATCTAGTGACATTTTCGTTGCAATATAATTAAAGAAATTAATGACGTAACTTATGAGTAATTTTTATTATTCTTTTATACAATTATTTATTTGTATGTGTTTGGAAAACAAAGATATATCTTTTTGTTTATGACATTTAAAATTTTGAAAAATCATTTGGATGATTTTTTTGCATTAGAAAAATAATTTAAATACATTAATAAATTATAATATGTATATAATATATGTAAGGGTAATAAGGTAATTTTACTCCATGATAATTTTCTCTCTTCTTACTTTTCTTTATATCCACACAAAAGAAAATTTTCTTCTTATTTTCTTTCCTTCCATTTTCTCTTCATCTAAACAACATAGAAATTCACTTTTTCTTTTATTTTCTTTTCTCTCATCTTCTTTCAATTTATTTTCTTTCTTCTCATTTTCCATCATACATCCAAACATAGTGTTACACTTTATTTGGTTCAAAAAAATTTATAAGGAAAGAAAAGGAGAAGAAGAAAATGGATGGAAAACTTAATTTTTATCTTTTTTAGTAACAGATCAAAATCCCTACTTCACTCTTTGAAAAAATGAAAACACGTCTCTTCTTCTTCTCCGTTTTGCCGTCATCTTCAACAGCGTAACCCGAGCTTCCTAACATCGTTGGCATCGCTACAACAGCTTTATCATCATGGTGACAGCTTCACCGCATCTTCATCCCTGCATCTTCAAGCCAAAGATACGTTCTTTTTTCATTGTAGTCATAGTTTTTCCCAAAAACAAAATGAAAAAATCATCACTGTACATATTTTGTATTTTTTTTGTTTTTCAACTGAGATATTGTTCTGATTTTATGTTTTATGTATGATTCTTATCTTTGTAGTGAAAAATTAATCCATACTTTTTTCTCTGTTTTCAAATGTGTCTTTCATCCTAATTGAAAAATCCAACCATATTCAACCTTATATTTCGCTGCCCGTTTATGTTTGGTCCAAAAAGAAAGGATTTTTAACGCATTAGAATTTGATGAAAAATATTAACTTAAAATATTAATTAATATTAATAAAAAATATTAACTGTGTAATATTTCGCATCTTTTATTCAGTATTATAATTGAGTTTCATAATAACCCTACATGCAACTGTCTCGCATATGATGTATGCTAGTAATAACAGAATAATAGAGATGTAATAAACATATCACAAGATGAAGATCATAAGGTCTTTTTTTTATTTATGATTTATGATAATATTATACAATTAAAGTAACTATGTCCGATTCGGTTTTATGCTCTGATTGTTTGACTTTGAATATAAGGTTTTCTAAAAATTCCACAAAAAGATTGGGTATGGTTGAATATAAGAACCAAAAGGATTCCACAAACTCCACTTTAGTTCATATATCATTTGCTTAGTGTATTAGGTACTTATTCTGTAGATGATTTTATTTATAAAACTAAAAAAAAAATTTAAGAGAAAAATTCGACCCTTTTAGGGAGTACAAAGTTTTAATGTCAAGTGATTAAATTTAATCCTCTTCGCCATCGCCATCAAGGACCAAAATCAACCACAAAGTACAGATTAAACCATAAACGTAAATCTAATAAACAAGTACACAATATACACAGGATCAAATCATTCCTCAAACATAATACATTGAATTGAATTTTTTTGTTGTGTTCTTCCATTACCTGTACTCCATTAAAAGTCAACATACTTACTTTTTCCACCTTATTCATTTATAATCTTCAATTATTTCTCTTGATTTCCACTCTTTTCTTGACTTGTATTCACTTTCTTCTTTGAACTCCACATTTGTATTCTAAAATACATGTTTTAAAATACATTATCATTTACACAAAAATAATAATATCTTTTTATAAATTAATTGCTCTTATTTTTACAATCAAATTTACTATCATTTTTATTTTTGGAGGAAAACATTAATTTATTCGCTCCTCTTTTTTTCCTTAACTTTTTATTTTAATAAACCAAATAAAATATAAGTATTCTCTAAGTTAGAAAGAGCCAAAGTTTATATGAGGAATAATATGAATATGGTTATTTGAATTGGTTTTGCACATCTATTTAAAATTTAAAATTATTAATTTTTAATTTAAAAACTTTATGTTGTTATTTTTTGTAAAACTTTATATCGTTATTTTAATTCATACTCTGTAATTAATAATTTTTATGACATATTACTATAATTAATAAAATTAATTTAACATAATAATTAATTTCTTATATCATATTAACATAATTAATAAAATTATTTTTAAAAATTTTTAATTTCTTAAATTATATTACTATAATTAATAAAATAACTAAAAAATAACTAATTTCCTAAATCATATTACCAGAATCTATAAAATTATTTTAAAGAATTACTAATTTCACATAACATCTTATTATAATTAATAAAATTATTCTCCGTATCATTTAATTATAGTTAATAAAATTAATGTAACAGAATTACTAATTTTTAATATATATATATATATATATATATATATATATATATATATATAATTAATCAAATTACTCTAAAAATTACTAATTTAGAATTTAGGATTTATGGTTTATGGTGTAGGATTTAAGATTTAAGGTTTAAGATTTAGGGTTTAGGATTTTAGGATTTCTTTTTCTTCTTCTTCTTATCCTTGATATACGTTCATCCTTTCATTTGAACCTTAGAATTTATTACATATATTTTTTTATTTTTGATTTATTCTCCAAGTCAATCCTATCAATTTAATAAAATTAATATAAAAAATACTAATTTTTCATAGCACTATAATTAATACTCTAAATAATTAATAATTTTTTATAACATGTCACATTAATTAATAAAATTAATCTAACAATTATTTATTTTTCATATCATATTATTGTGATTAATAAAATTACTTTATAAATTTACTAATTAGTGTTTTATTTTTTTTAAAAATAAGATAAATATATTTTGTTACAATCAAAACTAACATTTAACATTTTTCATAAATGTCCCTCATAACTTTTTTTTTTATCAATTAAATTTTTTTTAATATTTTATATTTTTTTTCTTACAAAATCTAATAGAAGAAAGACAAATTTAAAATCAATATAGAATATGTTATGGGCTTAATGTATATACACTAACTGTGAGATAGATAAGGCGTTTTTATAATATTTACGTTAAAAAAAATCCAATTACAAAAATCACCGCCGAAGCCTCCATTTTATCCACCTGTAGCTGCAGGTACCCTCAATCCATCTCTCCCTCTCTCAATCGTTCGATGGACTCATCTTTGACGCGATTAACACCCGAGATCTCCTCTCAACGCGCGACCTCTCCGATCCAACAATAGCGCTTTCCACACTAAATATCCGCCTCTTCATCCAACGACTAATCGCATTCCCTTCAAATCTAATGTAAGGTCCAATCCTACATCCTCTCCAACCGTGACAACTTCAAGTCACTCTTTTCTCTCGCCAATGGCGCCATTTTCCAGTCCCAGCTTTTCTCTGACGACCTCGTCGGAGTCCTCAAGCTCATCTCCGACTAGATGGTTGATGCCGAGGTGCGCGAAATTGTGGCGGAGAAGAGAGAGAGTTGTTAAAGGTTTGTGAGGATAATTCTTGCGGCGAATGAGATGTTGGAGAGTGTTAGGGAAGCATTGAGGAATGGATAGTTAGTTTCGTTGCTGAAAGGCCGAAGGAATTGAAGGTGGCACTTAACATAATAGGAGATATTTAACTCTAATTAATTTAATCTTACATATTCCTAATTTTTTTATATAAACCCACATATATTTCTGGTATAACAACAATAACCATCAAGAAAATAATATTTTTAAAGTAACCCACTGACACAAAAGCTGCAAAAAGATATTAAGTAACCAATTACATCAAACTACAGGTTAATAACCAAATTCGTCCCTGAAAGATCACCAATTCTTTAAATTAGTCCTCAAATGAATTTTTTTAGTCGTATTAGTCCTTGAAAAATAAAACGTAAGTCAAATTAGTCCTTCCGTTAGTTAGATGATGACGTGTCACGTTAAGTGTCACGTGGCATGATGACGTGTCACATTAAATGCCACGTGTCACTTGACATGTAAGAAAGATATTTATATTCAAAATAGTCCCTGAAAGTCCAAATGTAAGTCATTTTCATCTTTAAAATTTTAAAAATTAATCAAATTAGTCCTTATATAATTTTTTTTATTTTTTTTATAATATTATATTTAAAATATTTTTTGATAGTACTAATTTTAATATTATTTTTAGACCTTAATAAACATAATTCTCTTTACATAAAATAATAAAAATAATAAAATTATTATAAAATTATTTTGTTATTTGTGTTTTAAATTTTTACATTTTTAAATTGTAAATTTTTTTATAATAAAAGTTTTTATTTAAATGAGTTTATTAAATTATTGTTGATTATATATTTAAAAATTTAATATTTTAAAATTCATTAAATAATATAGTAGTTATTTTTAAAATTTAAATCTTTTAAATTTTTTAAAATTTTAATTTATATTATTGTTTAATTTATATGATAGAACTCAATATGTTTAAAACCTATTTTGTATTTTCTGTAGGCCATCCTAAGGTATATAGTAGTGAAATAAAAATCTTTAGTTTTCTGTTGCTTCTAACTAGTAGAGCAGTAGTAAATTTCTTCTCAGTGATAATTATGAAACCAGAAGTTAGTTCTTCTAAAAATAGTTTTTGATTTGTTTCTCATATTATATGCACGATGTATTCCTTTTGCTCATATAATCATTTTATTAGTATATAATCATTACTGATTAGAGGCCAATAGCTCATCCTAAATTATAAAAAATTATTGAGTTTTATCATATAAATTAAAGAATAATATAAATTATAATTTAAAAAATTTAAAAGATTTAAATTTTAAAATAACTACTATATTATTTAGTGAAATTTAAAATATTAAATTTTTAAATATATAATCAATAATAATTTGATAAACTTATTTAAATAAAAAAATTTACTATAAAAAAACTTATAATTTAAAAATGTAAAACTTTAAAATACAAATGACAAAATAATTTTATAATAATTTAATTATTTTTATTATTTTATGTAAAGAGCATTTTGTTTATTAAGGTTGAAAAATAATATTAAAATTAGTATTATAAAAAAATATTTTAAATTCAATATTATAAAAAAATAAAAAAATTATATAAGTACTCATTTGATTAATTTTTAAATTTTTAGGGATGAAAATGACTTACGTTTGAACTTTCAGGGACTATTTTGATTATAAATATCTTTCTTACATGTCAAGTGACACGTGGCGTATTAGGTGTCACTGACCTGATACGTCAACTACACGTGACATTTAACGTGACACGTCATTATCTAACTAACGGAAAGATCAATTTGACTTACGTTTTATCTTTTATGGACTACTATGACTAAAAAAATCATTTGAGAACTAATTTGAAGAATCAGTAATCTTTCAAGGACGAATTTAACTATTAACCCATCAAATTACATTTAAGATGACCTTCATCGTTGAGCTAAACAATATAAAAAAATCTAACGACTTCCTATTAAAAATGCACACCAATAAACCAAATAAATTTTTAACATTTCGGTGTCCAAAAGAGGCCAACTTACCGAATCCGTGGCCTAGTGTCTTTTGCTTTGGTGTTGGAGGGGATTTATTCAAAACTCAAAAGCGCGCTTTTGCAATATTTCTCTGCACAATTAATTTCGAATAATAACAAGACAAGTACTCACTATATACTCCCTGTTTTTTCATTATTCTTTTATCTTGTTATTAATATTAATTATTATTTTCATTGTGACGTGTAATTCTATTGCAGAAGTCAATAATACATCAAAATATTAGTTATTCAAAACACTAATAATATTATTCCTTATTTTATTGGTAAAAAAAAGAGACAAATTACCCTTCCTTCGATAAGGTTAACAACCTGCATAAAATTCGCCTCACTTCTATCTGCGGGTAGTAAAATATTGAATCCTAAACCGTCTCTGCGGGTACCCGTTCCGCCCCTACCCGCCCCTATAATTATTAAAATTCAATAAATAAAATTAAATTTCAAAATTTATATAACTATCATCGAGTAAATCCTCATAGTGGTTCCCGAGATTGACGCCGTGCACCAAAATCGTCCCTAAGATTCCAATTGCACCAATTACGTCCCTGAGATTGGAAAAATTGCACCATAGTAGTCCCTGAACCGTTTTCCGTTAACGATGCGCTGACGTGGCTTGATGACGTGGACTTTTGGTAACACGTGTCACCTCATGACTTGGCCACGTGTAACGGTATGATGATGTGTCGGTCAACGACACGTGGCATGCTGACGTGGATGGGTATGCCACGTATCGCAATGCTATTTGTCCATGTGTCATCCACTATGTCATCGTTACATGTGCACCAAATCGGCCCCTTACTTTGCATCAAATGACTCATTTTAGTCTTTGAAATTGAATGCCATGCACTAAATTAGTCCTTTCATTAGTTTTTTCTCATTTTTTTTTATAAATTTAAGAGTAATACTCCAATTAGATCCCCAAGAAATTTATCATCCGACAGTTTTGTCCCCCACAAAATTTAACTAAGAGTTCGACCCTGAGGTTCTCAGATATTCACCAGATACGTCCCCAAAACTGTTTGATTCGGTTAACGAGGTGACGTGTCAAGTTAACTGCGACATGTCACCTCCAGGACATTTTGGTCCCCATCCACGCTAGACAAAACGACGTCGTATTGGAACCAGGGGCAAAACGACGTCGTTTCGGGGAGGACAAATTTGTCCCCACTTGGATAGAGAATGCAAATGGTGTCGTTTTCATGTGGGGACCTATTTGCCTTATAATAGTATCTTAGGGGGCCTATTTGACCTATAATTCATGATGTTACACTCAAATACTTTCATTGCCCCTGTTTGTTAATATTGGAAAGAGTAAAGTATCGTTTTTATCCTCAACGTTTGGGGTAAATCCTATTTGTATACCTAACGTTTGTAAAAGTGATTCAATGTTATCCTGCCGTCAATTACACATCACGAGCGCTTTAGTTTGAGTTTTGAAAATCTCTTCTTAAAGTTAGAATACAAATGTCTGGGATAAAATCGATGATCTACTCCGTAAAATAGCTTATCAAATGTTAAAACTAATTTCTACAACATTACATAATTCACTTTTCTAGAGACATAATTGAATCTAAACACAAATAGTGGGTATAATATTAAAATTGAACACATCCAAGTGAGACCTAATTGAGAATGAATACATCCAAGTGAGAATAATTGAAAAATATAATATGATTTGTTAGTATAATTGATAGTAGGATAACATTGAGTCACTTTTATAAACGTTAAGGATACAAATAGGACGATTTAAACATTAGGGACACAAATAGGACTTACCCCAAACGTTGGGGATAAAAACGATACTTTACTCTATTGGAAACACAGGCTGATGTATTTGGACCTAGTAGCATGCAAGAGCCTAATCCTCCCTCTCAATATACTCAAGTTGACAATTCTCCCTCAAATGCGACAAGAAATGTCTCAAGCAATCAAAAGGTATGCCCCTTGTAAGTGGCTTAATGTAAGCAGTTGAACTCTGTGTGAAACATGGTGATAACAATACTGTTTATTCCAAGCTCAGCTTTCTTTTAGACGTCCAAAAGAGACAGTAATTAGGACCAAGAATTCGAGGAGTGTTAGTGCTGAGACAATGGTAGCTGCAACCAGTGGCACAATATCTAAGTTGTTCAAATTCATTCCAACACCAGGATTGAACCAGTCTTTCAAGAAATGATGCTTCTAAGAATTAGTGTGAAAGTTGTTGTCTTAGTTATGTTACCACCTTTTGTTATGTTGGAGGAATAAGACTTTATGTTGTTTAGAATGGTTTCGTTTAGTTTATGTTGAAGAAAATAAACCTTCTTTTGACTTGATTTGGTTTGTATTGTTATTAAAGCCAAATATTTGTGTGGTTAACATGTTTGGGTTCTCAGGTTTATGTTACCATTTTGATAAATGAACAGACCAATGTCAATGTGTTTTTAAGGTTTGCGTTGAAGTAAATATAACTTCTTTTAACATAACGAATTATAGGTCAAATAAGTCCCCTAAAATACTATTATAAGGCAGATAGGTCCCCACATGAAAACGGCGCCGTTTGCATTCTCTGTCCAAGTGGGGACGAATTTGTCCTCTCCGAAACGACGTCGTTTTGTCCTTGGTTCCAATACGATGTTTTGTCCAGCGTAGATGGGGACCAAAATGTCCTGGAGGTGACATGTCGCAGTTAACCTGACACGTCACCACGTTAACCGGATCAAATAGTTTTGGGGACGTATCTGGTGGATATCTGAGAACCTCAGGGTCAAAATCTTAGTTATATTTTGTGGGGGACAAAACTGTCGGATGGTAAATTTCTTGGGGACCTATTTGGGGTATTACTCTAAATTTAAAATTCTCATTATATATTTGAATACACTAATTTTAATTTTATCTTTTCACAAGTTATTTAAATACAAGTATTTTTATAAAATATTTTTAAAATATTAATTTTAATTATACAATTTTTTTTACAGTATTTTATTAAAAGAATTATGTAACATATTGATATTGATTTAATAAAGAGTGTAAGTTAAGAGTATAATAATATTTCTTAATACAATTTTTTTAATATTTAACACTTTAATAAATATTTTAGGAATACTTGACAAGACACTTATTAACTAATATAAATTCATTATTCCCATCCATTTTAAGAATGTCCGATTTTCCATATAATTACCTTCTCACTAAATTAATAAGATAGATTTATACTGTCGACTATTATAATTCATTTTATCTATAACTTAGTTAGGCGGCTTTTTCATATATTACACGATTAATCAATATAAGTACTTATTGTAACCATGACTTGAACAGTATTAAAACAAATACAAATAAACACAAGAGGCAATAATAAAATTTTGGTTTTAGTTAACATGTACTCTAATGATACAAGTTAACATTATTAATTAAAAAATGAGTAAAGTATCGTTTTTGTCCCCAACGTTTGGGGTAAGCCCTATATGTGTCCCTAACGTTTAAATCGTCCTATTTGTATCCTTAACATTTATAAAAGTGATTCAATGTTATCCTACTATCAATTATACTAACAAATAAGATTATATTTTTCAATTATTCTCACTTGAATGTATTCATTCTCAATTAGGTCTCACTTGGATGTGTTCGATTTTAATATTATACCCACTATTTGTGTTTAGATTCAATTATGTCCCTAAAAAAGTAAATTATGTAAATGTTGTAGAAATTAGTTTCAACATCTGATGAGCTATTTTTCGAAGTAGATCATCTATTCTATCCCAGACATTTATATTCTTACTTCAAGAAGAGATTTTTAAAACTCAAACTAAAGCACTCATGATGTGTAATTGACGGCAGGATAACATTGAATCACTTTTACAAACGTTAGGGATACAAATAGGACGATTTAAACGTTAGGGACACAAATAAGATTTACCCCAAACGTTGGGACAAAAACGATACTTTACTCATTAAAAAATTTATTATAAAATATGTATAATAAAAAATATAATTAAAATTAGTGTATAAAAAAATATTGAGAATTTTAAATTTATAAAAAAATGAGAAAAAACTGATGAAATGACTAATTTGGTGCGTGGCATTCAATTTTAGGGATTAAAATGAGTCATTTGATACAAAGTAAGGGACCAATTTGGTGCACATGTAACGATGATATAGTGGATGACACGTGGACAAATAGCATTGCGACACGTGGCAAAATAGAATTGTGATACATGGCATACCCATCCATGTCAGCATACCACGTGTCGCTGACCAACACATCATCGTACCGTTACACGTGGCCGAACCATGAGGTGACATGTGTTACCAAAGGTCCACGTCAGCGCGTCGTTAACGGAAAACGGGCAAGGGACTACTATGGTGCAACTTTTTCCAATTTCAGGGATATAATTGGTGTAATTGGAATTTCAAGGGCGATTTTGGTACACGGCGTCAAATTCGGGGACCACTATGGGATTTACTCAACTATCATAGCATACATAACATAAATTAGAGTAAAAATTTAAATATGATACAATATTATTAATCATTTACTAATTATTTTACATATATTATACATATTATATATTAGAGTAAAGTATTATTTTTGTCCCCAATGTTTGGGGTAAGTCCCAAAGTTGTCCCTAACGTTTCAATCGTCCTATTTAAGTCCCTAACGTTTCAAAATTGATTCAATGTTGTCCTGCCATTAGGAATCCGTTAACAAAATTGACGGCAGGACAAAATTGAGACAATTTTAAAACGTTAGGAACTTAAATAGGACGAAAACGTTAGGGATAAAAACGATACATAGAAATAAATTTTAATTTTATCCTTCAATAATATCAATTTTTTACTATACACAGTATTTAATTATTTTTTAATCACATCTAAGTAAATTACACTTAATCATATTACTTTCATTCTAAATAAATTAATTTTTTTTATAATTTTACTCTTAAAGATTTTTAGGTATCATGAGATATTTGTAGAATGATTAGTATATAAACTTGCGGAAAAGAAAAAAATAATATATATATATATATATATATATATACAATAAAATATAAATTATATATCTTTTGTCTCTAATGTATCAAAATTCTTTAAAATTATAAAAAAATAATTTTATTTAAAATAAAAATAATGTGATTAAGTGTAATTTACTTAGATGTAATTAAAAAATAATTAAATACTATGTACAATAAAAAATTGATATTATTGAAAGTCAAAATTGAATTAAAATTTATTTTTATGTATTATTTTTGTCCACCAACGTTTTCGTTCTATTTAAGTCCCTAACGTTTCAAAATTGTTTCAATTTTGTCCCGCCGTTAATTCTGTTAACGGATCTCTAATGGCAGGACAACATTGAGTCAATTTTGAAACGTTAGAGACTTAAATAGGACGATTGAAACGTTAGGGACAATTTTAAGAATTACCTCAAACGTTGGGGATAAAAATGATACTTTACTCTATATATTAAAATCATATATATTATATTTATATATATAGCGGGGCGGGTAAGGACAGATATTACCTAAACCCGACCCCGCTCCGCTTCTCTCAAGAATCTGCTCCGCTAAAAACTCTCTCCAGTGCGGAATAATTACCCGCTCCGAGCGAATAGAGGCGGGATGGGTATCCGTGAATTCGGGTGGTATTGTCATTCCTAGACGAGGTTAAAGTGTGAATATTAATTTTCGTTACCATGTGTAACATTTTACTCGGAATCTTAGTTGGAACATGTAGTTAAATCTACCATCTAGTCTAACAGAGAACTAGGTAACTGTACTATGAAACATGAATGTGGCTTCCAGGGTGGGGTGCGCCATAACCAGAACCAGAACTGCACCTAATCTATCATTCTTTCACTCTCTTCTCCAAAACGACAACGCCACGTGTCCTCTTGTCATCTTTCGTCAACTCCTAGATGCTAATGCCAACCCCAACGATCTCACTTTCTCATTGCTCATCAAATCGTGCGTCTCTTCTTCTTCTTCACATTCTTACGCTCTATCTTCTGCGAGACTTCAAGTAACACAGATTCAAAGTCAGTTCCTCAAACGGGGTATCAACCATTTTGTCTATGTATATACTGCTCTTATTGATCTCTGCATGAAACTTGGGTTTACCACTCATGCACACCAACTGTTTGAGGATATGACTTACCGAGATGTTGTTTCTTGGAACGTATTGATTTGTGGGTATTCACAAAATGGCCATCCTTATGATGCTCTACAATTCTTTATACACATGATTAGACATGGTTTCACACCTAATCAAACCACCATGGCTAGTTTGCTACCTTCTTGTGGTCACAATGGGCTAATTCTTCAGGGGAGATCCATTCATGGGTTTGGAATCAAAGCTGGCCTTGCTTCGGACCCTCAATTGAGTAATGCCCTTACCTCAATGTATGCTAAATGTGATGATTTGGGAGCATCCCAACTCTTGTTTGAAGAAATGGGCGAGAGAAACGTTGTCTCTTGGAATACCATGATTGGTGCCTATGGCCAAAATGGTTTCTCTGACAAGGCACTCTTTTGCTTCAAAGAGATGCTAAAGGAATGTTTGAATCCCAGCCCAGTGACTATGATGAACCTTCTTTCAGCAAATGTTGATCCTGAAACTGTCCATTGTTATATTACCAAATGTGGCTTAATCAATAATGATTCTGTCGTTACCTCGCTGGTTTGTCTATATGCAAAACAAGGGTTCACAGATATAGCGAAATTGCTTTACAAGTGCTTTCCCTCAAAACGCCTGATTTGCTTAACTGCTATAGTCTCTAGCTATTCTGAAAAAGGTGATATTGACTCCGCTGTTGAGTGTTTTATACAAACTCTGCAGTTAGACATAAAACCAGATGCAGTTGCCTTGATTACTGTCCTTCATGGAGTTAATAATCCTTCTCATTTTGCTATTGGGTGTGCTTTCCATGGTTATGCTTTGAAAAGTGGGCTGACCACCGACTCTTTAGTTGCAAACGGGCTGATAAGCATGTATTCTAGATTCGATGAGATAGAAGCTGCGTTGTCGTTGTTTACTGATATGAGTGAAAAACCGCTGATCACTTGGAATTCTGTGATATCCGGCTGTGTGCAGGCTGGAAAATCAAGTGATGCCATGCTGTTGTTCTGCAAAATGAACGCATGTCGACAAAAATCAGATGCAATTACTATAGCTAGTTTACTATCCGGGTGTTGCCAGCTTGGGGATCTTCGAATTGGTGAGACACTGCATGGCTATGTCCTGAGGAACGATGTGGAATTGGAAGAGTTTACAGGAACTGCTCTGATAGATATGTATACTAAGTGTGGAAGATTAGACTACGCTGAAAAGGTATTTCATAGCATAAATGATCCATGTTTGGCAACATGGAACTCTATTATATCCGGTTATAGTTTATATGGACTTGAACATAAATCTTTCAGTTGTTATTCTAAACTGCAAGAGCAAGGCCTAAAACCGGATAAGATAACCTTCTTGGGAGTTTTGGCAGCATGCATCCATGGGGGACTTGTTTGTGAAGGAATAGAATACTTCCGTATCATGACAGAAGAGCATAAATTGATGCCAGGCTTGCAACATTATGCTTGCATTGTTGGTCTACTGGGGCGAGCAAGCTTCTTTGAGGAAGCAATTGAGTTCATCAACAATATGAAAATTCGGCCTGATTCTGCTGTCTGGGGAGCCTTGTTAAGTGCTTGTTGCATCCAACAAGAGATTAGGCTTGGAGAATGTTTGGCTAAAAAACTATTTTTCTTGAATAACAAAAATGGTGGATTTTATGTATTGATGTCAAATCTTTATGCAATTGTTGGGAGGTGGGGTGATGTAGCAAGGGTGAGGGATATGATGAGAGACAGTGGAGGAGATGGCTGTTCAGGAGTTAGTGTTATTGAAGTGGCATCCCTCCATCACATGAATAACAACTTAGTGCTAAATGAAGCCTATTTGAATACAAGTAACTGGCAACATTTATGTCTATATTAAATTGGTTATTGATACTTTTTTAATGGACAAAAAAAAAAGAAAGAAAAAGAAATTGCAGTTTGTTCACTGTTCCAATTGAAGTAAGCTTGGAAATATGCATTACTGATTTCATCTGGAAATGCAGAAGTAAAAACGAGAGGGTAAAAGGAGATGAGTATTTTTGTTGGTTTTATACTAGATTGCATGATTTTTATAATTTAGCCAATTATTTAATCACACTAATTATTTTTTTTTTTGGGTAAAATCAAACTAATTTTTATTACTTCCAGTCAGTACATTTTTATTAAAAAATCATGCGTTGAAGAAAAGAATTATCATTAGGCTATCATCAGGCCACGTAATTAACTATTATTATTATTATTATTATTATTATTATTATTATTATTATTATTTTACAAATTTAGCTAATATAAACTTTGTGTGTATATATATATATATTAGTTAAATCCTTATATTATTTATCATTCACTTGCTCTCACTAACATATATAGAATAAATATGTTTTTTTAAAAATTCAGTCATGTGGGTGGTGAGTCCATCTTCATTTGTTTCAATTGTTTTAAGAGTAACGTGACAAATAAATATCTAAGAATTTATATTTTAAATTTCTAAAAAAAATATTAAAAAAGTTTTATATTAAATGTTGATACATTATTTTTAAATTAATCTCTATAATTAGGATAAAAAGTCTTAATTTGAACTACCTGTCTATATATGTACATTTTAAATGGAGTATTTTTAGAATATTATTTTTATACTTTCAAAAAGTGAATTGATTTAAAATTAAAATTTGCATTGTAGTTGATATAGAAATAAAACCGTTTTATCTTAGAAATACAATATCACTTTGATAGAGAATCAATAAAATTTTGTTATTCGTATAATTATGTTAATAAAATAATTAAAAATAATATAAAATTTAAAATGAACTAAGATTAAGTATTGGAGGAATAAATTTTACTTTGAATTTTAAACTATTATTTATAATATATGATCTCATAAATATTCTTATAGAATCTAAAATAAAATTGAAATTAAAATTAGCATTGGTGATGCTCTTATCTTTTTTAAGAATAATACTACTACATATTTAAGTTTTTTTGTTAATCTAGTGTAACCAAATCAAATAATAAGACTTAGAATAATACTAGTGGTCCATTCCTATTCAGTGGACCCGACGTTATACTTCGGATAGGCCCATATCCAACAAAATACACATCAACTACTAGGTCAAAATCGGATAGCGCCGCAATAGGAGAAAAATCCGATACTAAGCTCGGATGAGGTTCTAGGAATCTCGGACTGAGTAACGGACACATCTTTCAAATTTAAATAGCGCTACATAGACGACCTAGAGGGGACCATCTCAATAAACAAAAAAACAACCTAGAAAGTCATTTAAGATAATTGGTTCTTGATCACGGACTGACTTAAGCATCGGAGTCTTTTTTGCAGGTACTCCACATTGCTCGGACGAGGAAGGAACTTGCGGTGCAGCGTGTGTGAGAAGGACGTCATCAGCACTTTTCCATCTGCCGCCGACCTATACCTCGGAGCCAAGTCCCAGACAGGAACATTTGGCGCCCATCGTGGGTCGTAAGTCATTTAAATTTAACCCCACATATATTCTCGCTTTACCTTCTCTTTGCAAAATCATGGCTGAAGAGGTTGTATCTGCAACTCCTTCTCCCACTAATGAGGAGCTAGTGGCTATGAACCCTACTCTCGTGGTCGAGGTCAAGAGAATGGATGACCTTCTGGAAGCATCTCACAACGGAAAGTCCAACACGAAGGACTCTAAAAGCGCGACCTCTAGACTCAGGTTCCTTAGAGGTCACTTTACCTAAAGAAAAGCTGACCTTAGACAATCCCTTCTCGGAGGAGATTGTCAAATTCCAAATGCCAAAGAATTTTGCTCTACTTATAGCACTCAAACCCTATGAAGGATTTGGAGATCCCCATGTTAACATTAAAAAGTTTCAATCTATGATGTTCTTTAACAGTGCCTCTGACCCTATTCTCTATCGATCTTTTCTAACTTTTTGGATGGTGCTGCTTTACTTTGGTTTTTTAACATTCCTGCAGGTTCAATATCTTGTTTTAAGGAGCTAGCAAGGTCTTTCGTTGATTATTTTTTAGCTTCAAAGATATATGTACATGGGTCCGACTACCTCAGCATTATCAAGCAGGCCCACATGAAAGCCTGAAGGACTATATGACAAGGTTCGCCAAAGCAACTATGGAGATTCCCAACCTCAGCCCTGAGGTACACCTACACGCATTAAAGAGTGGCCTCCGCCCTGGGATGTTCCAAGAAACCATCGTGGTCACCAAGCCAAAAACACTGGCAGAATTCGAAGAAAAACTGCAGGTCAAATGGAGATCGAAGAACTCTGTAAAGCTCGGCGGACGGAAAAACAGCAACCCCGCCGAGATGAAGAAAGACAACTAAGGTCGCACACAAACAAGGAGCTTAAAAAGCCCTTCAAATTGACCCCGAAGTTCGACTCTTACACCAAATTCAAGACCAAAAGGGAGAACATCATCAAGGAGATCCTTCACAGTAAGCTCATAACACCGCCGAGCAAAGCAGGAACTTACCAAGACCACAAATACGTGGACAAAACCAAGCACTGTGCATTCCATCAGAAGTTCGGCCATATCACAGACGAGTGTGTGGTAGCCAAAGACCTGCTAGAAAGACTGGCACGACAAGGATTATTGGACAAATACATCAGTAGTCGGATGCAACGAGGCCTGTCAAACTAGGAAGAGACATAACTTCAAAAAGCAAACGCCGATAAGGACCAAGGGCAGAATAATCAACCACATCCACCTAAAAAGATCATCAATTACATATCAAAAGGGTTTGCATGTGGTGGGGACACAAGCTCAGCTCGAAAGAGGAGCTACCGAACTATGTTGACACTACAGAACGACACACCGTCAAAGACATCCACTTCCTAAACTCTTGATATCACTTTCACAAACAAAAATTTTGAATCCAAAACTCCTAACCTTGACGACCCTGTGGTAATTTCGGTAACAACAGGAGACTTTCTAATTTGGAAAGTCCTCTTAGATCCAGGAAGTAACGCCGACGTCATGTTCTTATCCACCTTCAAAAAGACGCAACTGAATGACAAAGTGCTGCAACCATCTTCCGAAGAGTTGGTCGGATTTTTTGAGGAGAGAGTCCCCGTATCAGGTTACGTTTGGGTGAGGACGACCTTAGGGGAGTATCCTCACTCAAAGACTTTAGATATCCAGTATTTAATTGTCGACTGTTTTAGTCCTTACAATATTATCTTAGGAAGACCAACTTTAAATGCTTTCGGAGCTACAGTCTCCACCATTCACTTGTGTGTCAAGTTTTGTTCACAGGACGGAGCCACAATAACAGTACATTCAAATAGGAAGGAAGCAAGGCAATGTTACAATGCAGATCTTAAAATGAAACAGGCACCGATACCGAGGATAAATCATGAACAACGACCTATCCCAGTAGACGACCTAAACAAGGTAAACATTTCTAATAACAAAATTCAGAACACTAACATCGGTTCTGCTTTATCTGCAAGCTACACTGAGCAAATTACCGACTCATTACAAGCTAATACCGACCTATTCACATGGACCCCAGCCCACATGCCAGGGATAGATCCAAAAGTCATATGCCACGGGCTCGCTTTGGACCCCAAAGCTCGCTCGGTTAGGCAGAAGAAAAGGCATATCGGACAGGATAAAACAGATGCAGCCGTCAAAGAAACACAAAAACTACTAAGCATGGGTTTCATCCGAGAAATTCGCTTCACATCCTGGTTGGCAAACGAAGTAATGGTAAAAAAGAACTCGGGAAAATGGTGAATGTGTGTAGACTTCACTAATCTAAACAAGGCCTGCCCGAAAGACTCCTATCCCTTACCATGTATCGACAAGCTCGTCGACAACACGTCTGGTTGCCAAATATTAAGCTTCATGGATGCATGCTTGGGTTACAACCAAATACTTATGCATCCTTCGGATGAGGATAAGACGACCTTCATAACCGACCATGGGAACTTCTATTACAAAGTCATGCCTTTTGGCCTTAAAAATGCAGGTGCTACCTACCAATTACTAATGGACAAAGTCTTTCAGAATCAGATCGGAAAGAACATGGAAGAGTATGTAAACGACATGGTCGTCAAATCAGACACCGAAGAAAAATAGCTATCCAACCTTAAGAAAGTATTCGAGCAATTAAGAAAGTACAACATGCGCCTAAATCCAGAAAAATGCGCTTTCGGAGTACAAAGAGTGAAATTCCTAAGATTCATGATGACTCACAGAAGAATCGAGGCAAACCCCGATAAGTGCAAGGCAATCATAGAGATGAAGTCGCCAAAAACAATCAAAGAAGTACAACAACTAACGGGGAGACTGGCAGCCTTATCAAGGTTCCTACCGACAATGGTAGCAAGATCAACCCATTTCTTCAACACACTACGAAAATCAAACAAATTCGAGTGGTCGGATAAGTGTGAGACAGCCTTCACCGAGTTCAAACAAATCTTATCATCACCCCCGATACTGAAAAGACCAACACATGGTAACCCACTCTACCTGTACCTTTCTATTTCTGCTAACTCAATTTCATCTATTCTTGTTACAGAATCAGGTTGGGAGCAGCACCCGATCTACTTTATCAGTAAGATCTTACAGAACACGGAGACTAGATACCCGACCATTGAAAAATTAGCTTATACGATAGTAGTTACAGAACGGCGCCTAAGGCATTATTTCCAAAGCTATAAGGTCATAGTACGGATCAATCAACCATTGCGACAAGTACTATCACGACCCGATCTTGTGGGAAGGCTGACGAAATGGTCCATTGAGTTATCTGAACATGACATCGACTGCCAAGCTCGGGGGTTATTAAAATACCAAGTGCTAGCAGACTTTATCGCAGAATTCACCTCAACAGAGATCCACCCAGAATGAGAGCTATACGTGAATGGTGCCGCCAATGAAGACGGCGGGGGAGCAGGAATTATTCTCAAAGACACAAAGGGAGTCTCTACCGAACAATCCATAAAATATATGTTCCCAGTAAGCAATAACCAATCCGAATATGAAGCTCTTCTGGCCGGCCTGCGATTAGCAGAAGAGGTCAGAATTCAGCATATCAAGGTCTATTGTGATTCCCTCCTCGTCATACAACAGGTAAATGGAATTTTCCAAGTACGCGAACCTTTATTAGAAAAATACTTAACACAAGTACAACATTTAATCCAAGAATTCCAAAATTTTCAAATCACACATATTCACAGGAATGAAAACAATAGAGCCGATATATTATCCAAATTAGCTACTTCAAGAAAAATAAATACATCATCAGGTTTATCACAACTAACCCTAGAACGACCTAGCATAAATAGCAATTGTGTTTTGAGTTTGACATAGGTCAAAGACTGAAGAACTCAATATGTCAACTTCTTGAAAAATGGAACAATACCAACAACAGAGAAAAACCCAAAGGTCTTTAGGAAGAAAGCAAGCCACTTTACCATCATCGGAAATGACCTCTATAGGCGAGGGTTTTCCCGACCTCTACTCAAATGCTTGGGAGATGAAGATGCCTCATTAGTAATGTTAGAAGCACATGAAGGCATCTGTGGAACACATATAGGCGGCTGAATCCTCGCAACAAAAATACTAAGAGCGGGATATTACTGGCCCTCACTAAAGAAAGACTGCATGAACAAGGTCCAATGATGCGACAACTGCCAAAAGTGCGCACCAATAATTCACAATCCAGCCGAGACGTTGCATACATCAGAGATCGGATGGCCATTCCATAGATGGGGGCTCGACATCCTCAGCCCCTTTCCAATATCAAAAGGACATGTAAAATTTCTACTCGTAGCCATTGACTATTTTATTAAGTGGATAGAAGCTCAACCACTCGCCAAAATAACGTCAGACAAGGTACACAGTTTTATTTGGAAATTTATTATATGCCAATATGGATTACCTATGGATATTGTTACTGACAACGGTAGGCAGTTTACCGATAAAAAAGTAGCATCTTTTTTGCAAAACTTAAACATAAAACATCATTTTTCATCAGTCGAGCACCCACAAACTAACGGCTTCCGAAGTTGCTAACAAGGTCATTTTGCAGGCATTAAGGAAAAAGTTAACCCTTGCGAAGGGACAATGGGCCGAGCTAATACCAGAGATACTTTGGGGATACAACACAATCCCACATAGCTCGACCAAGGAAACACCTTTCAAATTGACGTTTGGATCCGATGCCATGATTCCAATAGAAATATCTCAAGGGTTAATTAGGACCAATCATTTTGAGAAGGGAAAATGATCAAATGAGGAATGCCGAGCTAGATACCTTAGAAGAAGTATGATAAAATGCAAGGATGCGAAAGGAAGCAATGCAGCTCATAGTTCAACGCAAGTATAACAAGAAGGTCAAACCTCGGCCATTGCAACAATGAGACCTCGTCCTCAGACGCCTTGAGGACGTTCGAAAACCCCCCAGGACAAAGCAAGCTAGCCGCAAATTGAGAAGGTCCTTTCCGAGTTATCCAAGTGTACGGCCGAGGTGCATATTCCCTACAAACTTTAGAAGGATCCAATTTACCAAATACTTGGAACATTTCTTCATTACGACTGTATCATATTTGACTAATTGTAATCCCTTGAAGCTCAGAAGGTACTCTTTTTCCTACCACCGAGATTTTTCCCCTAATAGGGTTTTACTCGGGGAGGTTTTAACGAGGCCGACCACTTCAAGTTCATCAAACAATATTCATTTTATCAATTGATTCATTCTATCTAAACAAATACTTTTTACCAAACAGCAAAAGCACAATCAAAATAAGCAACAAAAAGTATTGCAATAACATACGAAGTCACAAACCATTCCTACCAAAGTTCAAGTGAACAAATCAAAAAGTTCAGTTACCAAATTAACAATATACAAACAACAGTCAAATTCATTTGTTAATTGCATCCGCAGTTTCATCTTGGACTTTTCCCGCAGGCTCATCATCAACCAATTGGCCATTCACAATGATCTTAGTAACGTCAAAACCACTGACGTCAAGATCAGGAGCGAATAAGATAATCTAAGAAAAAGTCTTCCTCCTCAAACGTCTTAAAGGCATCCAGAACTTGCATATGCTCAGGACACCAGAAAAGAGGGACTTTCTCACCCAATTCATCATCCAAGAAAAAAGGATACTCCGTCTCACAGGAACGAACTTTTACAAACATCTCTTTAAAGTTCTTAAAAGAAGATTTGTACAACACAAACAAGAAACGGTCTGGATAACTACTCAAGTTTATCCAGAGACCCTTCCGAACACCTTTCGCTTGGAACAGAGAAAAGAAAATTTTCAGAGAAGGTTCATATGGCAGAAAACTCATCAAACACTCAAAAGCTCGAAGGAAAGCCTAGGAGTTGGGATGGAGTTGGGACGGAGCGCAATTTAGCTGTGTTAAAACCATGCACTCGAAATTGGTAAAGGGAAGCTTCACATTCAACTCAGTAAAAATATAGGTATATACGTGAAAATAAGCCCAATCCCCTCTTTTCTCACAGACCCTCCCCCCCTAATTACAAGAAAGAAACTCGACCCCACACCTAGAACTCTTCCGAACCCATCTAGCAGCATTAAGCGAAACCAACTTTTTAGGATTTTGATAAAGTGACGTGAAACACTTGACGTTTGCATAGACCCATTGGTAAAGATCATCTTTGAGCTCTACCACTTTATCTTCTGGTTTTTTCATCACTAACACATAACAGAGAAATAAGAGAACAAGAGAGAAACACTAACCTTTCGTTGTCATCCTTGTTCAAAATAGTATAATGATAAGGTTGTTCTCAAATGAAGAGGTGTCGAATTAAACACTCTTAAACGATTACAATTGCAAGTTAATCCCTGACCGTCAGATCAAGAAACGGTTCACATCACCAAGGAGTTCACTCCCCACGCTTGCCTCGATCAAAGATCCCACTACCAATAAATGCGCACCATTTATTAAATGCCAAACAAAATACTACTTCAGAAGTCGCCGAAACCATGTTGAGCTTGGGGGCTGACATACAAATAAAAAGACTATAACGTCGGTCATACAGACAAAAGCTCAACTTGCTTCCGACAAAAGCAAGTCAAGCTTGGGGGCTGCGGTCCATTCCTATTCATTGGACCCGACGTTATACCTTGGATAAGCCCATATCCAACAAAATACACATCAAATACTAGGTCAAAATCGGATAGCGCCGCACTAGGAGAAAAATCCGATACTCAGCTCGGATGAGGTTCCAGGAATCTCGGACTGAGTAACGGTCACATCTTTCAAATTTAAATAGCGCTACATAGACGACCTAGAGGGGATCATCTCAATACACAAAAAAAATAACCTAGAAAGTCGTTTAAGATAATTGGTTCTTGATTACGGACTGACTTAAGCATCAGAGTCCTTTTTGCAGGTACTCCACATTGCTCGAACGAGGAAGGAACTTGCGGTGCAGCATGTCGGAGAAGGATGTCATCAGTGCTTTTCCAGCTGCCGCCGACCTATACCTCAGAGCCAAGTCCCAGACAGGAACAACTAGTTATAACTGATTTTTGTTATATTAGATTAAATTAAACAATAAGTTTTAAAATAATGCTAGTTATAACTGATTTTTGTTATATTAGACCAATTTAGTTAAATTTAATTAACAAAATAATTTAAATGAGTAATAATTTTTTTTAATATTGAGTGGCTGTGTGTCTTAGGGTATTCTATGTACAAACTTTAATTTATAAGTGAATGTCCTATTTTAAAACTATCACATCAATTTTCTTCTCGCGACATGCGAGATTTATTTTTTATAATTTTAAAAAATTTATATTAAACCTTTTTTTTTATTACTAGAGAGGTAGATAAATTTTTTACAAAAGAATTGTCACTCTTTCATTGTTTTTGCGAAAAAAATTTTGCTTCTTACTGAGTGTTAGAAGTTGTAGCTCATATTCACGCATAATTCCACCCAATTTTATTTTGGGAATTATATTTTTGTAGAGATGAAAAAAATTGGCATTCATAAAGATTACTTGTGACGTAAAGATTAATGACGATTTGCAAAATTTTTATGAAAACAAAGATCTGCCTCTATGAATAAATGAGGACGGAAGCGGAAATTAATATACCCGTTCTACGGAAATCTATAAAATTCTCACGAAAAAATTACTTAAATATCTTTATATAAGTATATGTTTAATAGTCTTTATTTTTAGTTTTTAAAGTTTTATAAAAAAATGAATTAATTATGTGTATAATATTTAAATTTATAATAGCTAATTAATTAAATTTGTGTCATTTTATTTTAATTTGCATGTTGAATCTTTTGTGTATATATTAATTACATTGATTTTGTGTTTGATTGTATTTTAATTTAATATATTTAATTGAATTACATTGAATTTTATTATAATTTCATTAACTTTTTCAAAAACAAAATAAAACTATACATTTATAGATATCCGCAAATTTGCCTTCCAACAAAAATAAATAAATAAATGAAGACTCATGATAAAAATAAGAAAAAAAATAAAAGACATTTTATTAAATGAAAACAGAGAATAAAAAAAGATCTCTACCCATTAGGTGTGAACGTATGGGAGTTAAAGGTGATTTACATTAATTTTCCTTCTTTCAAGATGTGAAAAAGTCCCACATTAATATGTCACTTTTTTAATTTTGATATTGGGATAGGAATGGTGTATAATGTGTTTATTAGAGTGTAGAGTGTACGACCAGGGTGTGACGGCGCTGATTAACAAATCAGATGGTCCGATTACACGCATTGCAGGTACATAAATCGGACAGTCCGATTTGTGTATTGCATGCCACGCGTCAAATATGCACCGCTCCCTAGCCCCTTCTTGTATCTTCACTAAACAAATCGGACCATCCCTTTCACTCGTACCTCACTCACCCCCAACCCCACCTTCTCTTCTCTTCTCCCATTGTTGATGCAGAATCAGACCTGGGAGAAAAAATTGGACCACCATCATAAACCTTCCTTCAACAATGTCAAGGAGATAGAAAATAAAAGACGTCAATCGTCTGGAGGTTCACATTACTAATTATCTTGATCATCTTAATTATGTAAGTTTTTACTATCAAATATTTTGATTTAATTAAAATAATAATGATAATGTTAGAGATTAGAGATTAGTAGAAATATTATAGTAATAATTATTAAGATTATAGGTATGATAAAATAATTATTATTAATTGTTAGAAATAGTAAATAAAATAAAATAAATTTAGAAGATATTTAAAAAAATTATTGAATTAATAATTATTATTATGAGTATATTATTTAGATATTTAATTAAGGATTAATGACTTGTTGTGTGTTGTTAGAATAGTTACTTGAGAATGCTTGTTTATTATGTTGCAAGTGAAAATTTTAAAATTATTTAAATATAATAATTGTTGGAAGTGAATTAATTAAGAATTAATGACTTGTTACTGTGTGATGTTAGAATAGTTACTTGAGAGTGATGCGATTTTATTATAGTTACTACTATGATATGGGGCTAAAAGAGTGAAAATAGAAGTTTAGAGGTTTAAAATCAGGTTTAAAACAGAAAAATCCCATTTGCTAAAAAATAAGGCTATGCGTATGCATGCACCTGTCCGCGTACGCATACGCACTAGACAGAATCGACCCTTCTTGTAAGAAGGGTATGGGTACGCATGCAAGGGGGTTTTGTCAAAATTTTGATTAAGTCTGAAAATCTGCAGAATTTTAGTTTTGAACCCCAAACTTCCGACGCGCATAACTTTTTCGTTTCCAATCATTTTTCATCCGTTCTTCGAACGGCATAAACTTCATAGATCTAATTTTCTTACAAAATAAGTTTGAAATCATTTGGGAGTCTGAAAGCCAAGTTATGACTCGTCGAAGTTTGTCCAAAAATTATATTTTTACAAAAGTCCATAAACCTTTATTTTCACCAAAATAAACTCAATTCCACCATATATGCACATTCAACCTCATCAACAAATCAACCGTAATTTAAACACCATTTTAACATTCTAATTCCACCATAACAATAATCACCAACACATACTCAAGCCATATCATCAACCATTATTACAAATTCTAATCATTCAACATACTTAATCATTCCAACCTATCCTATGAGCCTCTAACCTAAGTATTTACAAGACATTATATATTATATACGAGAAACCAAAACCATACATTGGCCGATTTCTCGATAACCCGAAGCACCTCAAGCGTTCCCGAACTACAAGCTCCACAACTCCATCCCCCTTACCAACGATACCCAACCTCCAAAGCTAATCCTCTAGCTTCCAATTTCTCAAATTAACTTCAACTGATAACCAATTTCAATCTAACATCACAATTGTCACTATAATCAATATAGAGTTCACTAAATCCACATCTCACAAAGGATTGGAGGGTTCTTACTTGACCCACAGCTCAAACAAGCAAAACCCGACAATACTCGCAGGTTAATTTGAACCTAAACCCCGAAATTACACCAAAAGTTCAACATAATACCCATTAGATTTTTGAAATTAGGGGAGAAGAAATTAAAACTGGAAAGTGAATTCTTTACCAAATTGTTGGATAGGTTTTGTATAGAATTTCGGGACGAACGCGTGGCCGCTGATGGCTCGTCAATCGGAGCTCTAGATCAAAAGTTATAATTGTTTGAAGTTGAATTGAAATTGGAACCTAGGTATTTCTCCTTCTAATCTCCCTTTCAGCGTGTGTATGTGTATAATGAGGAAAGAAGGTGCTGTTGGTGGATTTTATATAATGGGCCTTGGGCCCGATTTGGGTCCGGTCTACTAGTTTAGCCTGTTCGGCCCAGTTTTAGGCCAAATATTTTTAAATTAGTATCAAAATTCTTATTTTAATTTTCTCTATCATATTAAACTATAAAATTATATTTTATAATTTTTCTGATTAATAACTAATTTATTCGCTAATTATTTACTAATCTCGCAGATTTTACATCAGGCCCCCCTAACAGAAATTTTCATCCTCGAAAATTCGCTCTCAAATCTTCTTATACGCTCTTTCATATCCAACCGATCTCTATTTATTTTACCATTCTTTGATGTCAATGTAATATCCTATTCCCAATTCAAGCCTAAGCTAAACCTGTTTGTCTCACTTTTAGCTTCGTTTAACTCTCCTAACGAGTACAAACTTCCTTAATATCTTATTCTGAGCAAATCTGTTATAACCTAAGCCACACATTCTCACTCTCCATTCCTCAATCCTATGCCAATCTCAAATCATTCTTGTATCCCAAGACTTCTTCCTCACGTCTCTACTGTTCTAGAGTCATCAAAATCACTGTGCTTTTACATCATCACTCTGATTATAAGCCACTAAGAACTTAATCACTCGTCTATTCTGTCAAAATACTCCTTGAGTCTCTTTATCTCTCTAACTAAGCACTATTGAGCTTTTCTCCAGCTGCACGAGTTATAATCCCTTGGTTTCTTTCATCATCAGATCCATTGCCGCCTCCATCACCATTCCGAGTTTGTTCGCTCCATCCCTTCAGCAGAAACATGCCACATCCAAATCCAACGACCGCATGAAAGTCGGTTCCTCAAACAGATGCTGATTTGCTAGTGCATTTGCCACATCCGCCGCCATAGTGTTGTCAGCTTGATCTTCGTCTACACTTGGATCAACGACCTCATAGTTACTTTCAAACTCTTTCTCACTATCACTGTTATAATCTTCCAATTCAATATCTCGGTCCACTGCATATTGCTCGAGCTCCGTATACAGCTCGATGAACGATATTTGGGACCGACTTTCAAGATATACTGAAAACATTTCTTGCATGCTCGCTTCATCGGTAAAATATTTTGTTTGAAATTGAACGAACCCACCAACAGAGATATATGATATTTGTACAAAATACACGACATTCTCTTAGATATTTGAGAATCCATATTCTCACAAATCATACCTTTTAGTTCTTCAAATGACAGTGTGAATGAAATAATAATATCTAATAGATTTTCACGTACAAATTTCACTCCTTCAAATGTTTGTAATAAAATCTGTCCATGATAACATACTCACATTGAACACTCTCAACTTTGGAATTAATTTTTTTGAAACACCGGAGAAGAGAGGAGCTTCAGCAGATTTGAAAATTGTGAGAAGAAGATGAAGTGGAAAGCTTGGTTAGGGGGTTGGTATATATAAACATTGGAATCAGACCGTCTGACCGTCTTTTTACCGTTTCAAATTTTTGGAGAACCTAAATTGGACAGTTCGATTAGAGTCACATCATAGTAAAAAATTTGCATACATGAAATCGGTAGATCCAATTTTCTAGTCGAAAGATGTTTGTTCAACACAAATCGGACAGTTCGATTTGTGTTTTTTCCTTTCCTAAAAAAAATCGAACCATTCAAATTTTTCCCGTCAATTCACCGTTGTCACAATAATGTATAATCCCTTAATGTTCATAACGCTATATTATACGCACCTAAATTTCATATAAAAAAATTAACCTTAACATGTGTGTAAATTTTCTGAAAAGAACTTCTTAGAATTACAAGAAAAAAAATCGCTGCAAATTACAAAAATTAGTAAACGAAAAAAAAAATCTCACAAATTAAGAAAAATCTTAAACCTATGGTTTGGTATTTTGTTCACAAATTCAGTTTTAAAATATTACATCAAATTTAATTTCATCTATAATTTTTATTTTTTAATAATTTATAATATAAAATAATTTTACACAATCATTCGATAATATAACATAATCTCAATGAAAATAATTAATTATTCATAAAAAATATAATAATTAAATGATTCTATAAAAGAGCTTTAGGTAAAAAAACCATTATAAGCCAATGCCATTTAGAATTGACGTATATAAGCCAAACTGAAAATCGTTTCAATAATGCGCCAGATGCTATATTTATATAATTCGAACCAGTGTGGTTCGAACTGCATATGATAGTAATTCGAACCTGGGCAGTTCGAATTACCAGTTGATTGTTCTTCATAAATCGAACCAGGTTGGTTCGAACTAAGAATGCACCTAATTCGAACAAGGTTAGTTCGAATTACACACAGCAGGCGTTTTCAAGTAATTCAAATTTGACTATTAAAAAATTAATAATTTATTAAAAAAATTAATAATTAAAAAATTAAAAAAAATATATTTTATTTCATACATTAAAAAAAGCTAACAAAATATTTAATTACGAGACTTCTTTAAAATATTTGTGATCTATCAATTCGAATTCCAGACAATACTCTTTTGTCCATTTTTAATAGCTCATGAATATTTTAATAATTAAAAAATTAAAAAAAAATATATTTTATTTCATACATTAAAAAAAGCTAACAAAATATTTAATTACGAGACTTCTTTAAAATATTTGTGATCTATCAATTCGAATTCCAGACAATACTCTTTTGTCCATTTTTAATAGCTCATGAATATTTTTTAATAAATTTTTTAATAAATTTATTTAAATTATACTACAAAAAATATTTTATCCTATGCAAAATAATTTAAAAAGAATGGCTTAAAAATGTTAGGAGTACTATAAAAATTTGTAATGTTCTAATAACTTAGGTAAATACATGCATGTACTCAAATTTTAAATAAAATACTCTACATAATCAATAATAATTTAGAAATGAAAGAAAATATTTTATTCCATACAAAACAATTAAAAAATATATTTTGTGAGAATAAAATATATTTCATAACATATTTTAAGCCATTTTTTTAAAAGATGTTATGAAAATAGCTTAAAAGATATATTTTATTCTAATACAAAATATTTCATAACATCTTTTAAGCCATTTTTTTAAAAAAATGGCTTAAAAAATGTTAGGAGAATAAAATATATTTCATAACATCTTTTAAGCTATTTTTTTAAAAAATATATTTTATTCTAATACAAAATAATTTTATGCCATTTTTTAAGCCATTTTTAAGCCATTTTTTAAAAAAATGGCTTAAAAGATATTATGAAAATGGCTTAAAAGATATATTTTATTCTAATACAAAATATTTCATAACATCTTTTAAGCCATTTTAAGCCATTTTAAAAAAAAATGGCTTAAAAGATGTTATGAAATATATTTTATTCTCACAAAATATATTTTTAATTGTTTTGTATGGAATAAAATATTTTCTTTCATTTCTAAATTATTATTGATTATATAGAGTATTTTATTTAAAATTTGAGTACATGCATGTATTTATTTACCTACATTATTAGAACATTACAAATTTTTATAGTACTCCTAACATTTTTAAGCCATTCTTTTTAAATTATTTTGCATAGGATAAAATATTTTTTGTAGTATAATTTAAATAAATTTATTAAAAAATTTATTAAAAAATATTCATGAGCTATTAAAAATGGACAAAAGAGTATTGTCTGGAATTCGAATTGATAGATCACAAATATTTTAAAGAAGTCTCGTAATTAAATATTTTGTTAGCTTTTTTTTAATGTATGAAATAAAATATTTTTTTTTATTTTTTAATTATTAATTTTTTAATAAATTTTTTTTAATAAATTATTAATTTTTTAATAGTCAAATTTGAATTATTTGGAAACGCGTGTTGTGTGTCATTCGAACTAACCTTGTTCAAATTAGGTGCATTCTTAGTTCGAAGTAACCTGATTTGATTTATGAATAACAATCAACTGGTAATTCGAACTGCCCAGGTTCGAATTACTATCATATGCAGTTCGAATTATATAAAGATAGCATCTGGCGCATTACTGAAACGATTTTCAATTTGGCTTATATACGTCAATTCTAGATAGCATTGGCTTATAATGATTTTTTACCCAGAGTTTTACATAGTCATTACTGATTACTATTTAGTCCGTTCATTAATCACATGGGCATTAGGTGGGCCTATGCATTTTCAAAGAAGAAGTGACAAGAAGTCAAGAACCCTAGCCAGTAGCCACTACCCACTAGCCAGCCAGCACAATATAGTGGAAACACAAACCGCTCCGTTTTCGAATTTCGAATTTGGCGCCTACTCATCTCTTCTCCGAATCGACTAAACAACCAGCAATGGGTGCCAATCACAGCCGTGATGAGCTTCTAGATTCTTCCGACGAGGAAGAAGAAGAAGTAAACTACGAAGACGCCACTGAAGGAGGAGGTGGAGACTCGAGCTCAGAGCGCAGAATCAAAAGCCCATCATCGCTCGATGAGGTTGAGGCAAAGCTCAAAGCCCTCAAGCTCAAGTACTCATCAGCCACCCCCAACGCCGTCAAGCTCTACCTCCACGTCGGCGGTAACACCCCACAAGCCAAATGGGTAACTGCCGACAAACTCACATCTTACTCTTTCGTTAGGGCCCGGCGACTCGGAGAAGAACAAGACGAAGAGGAAGAAGACGACGAGGATGACGATGAGCAGGAAGGCGGAGAGTCATGGTGGTTCTTGAAGGTTGGTTCGAAGATCCGATCCAAGGTGGGTTTGGAGATGCAGTTGAAAGCCTTCGCCAGCCAGCGGCGCGTGGACTTCGTTTCACGCGCCGTCTGGGCCATGAAGTTCTTCACGGAGCAAGACTACAATACATTCATCACGCGCTTCCAGGATTGCATGTTTGAAAACACGCACGGCGTTGAGGCCACAGAGCAGAACAAGCTCAAAGTGTACGGCAAGGATTTCATCGGTTGGGCGAATCCCGATGCCGCCGACGATTCCATGTGGGAAGACGCAGAGGACGCGTTCGCCAAGAGCCCCGCCTCCGCCACTCCGGTTAGGGCTACTCAGGATTTGAGGGAAGAGTTCGAAGAAGCCGCGAATGGCGGGATTCAGAGCTTGGCGTTGGGGGCATTGGACAATAGCTTCTTGGTTGGCGATACCGGAATCCAGGTGGTGAAGAATTTCGCTCATGGAATCCATGGGAAGGGTGCTTTTGTGCATTTCGGACAAGGATACCAAAGGGATAGGGTTTGTGCTTCTTCTTTGGAGCATTGCACTCCGAAGAAGACGCTCCTGATGAAGGCGGAGACAAACATGCTTCTCATGAGTCCAGTGGGCGGTGGAAAGCTTCACTCCACCGGGCTTCATCAGCTTGATATCGAGACTGGGAAGGTTGTGACTGAGTGGAAGTTTGGTAAAGATGGCACTGATATCACAATGAGGGACATCACTAATGATAGTAAAGGTGCTCAATTGGATCCTACAGGTTCAACTTTTCTAGGTTTGGATGATAACAGGCTTTGTAGGTGGGACATGCGCGATCGCAATGGGATTGTTCAGAACATTGCTGATGCTAGCACCCCAGTGTTGAATTGGGCGCAGGGCCACCAGTTTTCAAGAGGGACTAATTTCCAGTGCTTTGCTACCACTGGTGATGGTTCCATTGTTGTTGGGTCTCTGGATGGGAAGATTCGCCTCTATTCGATCAACTCTATGAGGCAGGCCAAGACGGCTTTTCCTGGCCTCGGTTCGCCTATTACTCATGTTGATGTTACCTACGATGGGAAGTGGATTGTGGGCACAACGGATACATATTTGATTGTCATTTGTGCTGTGTTTACTGATAAGGATGGAAAGACAAAAACTGGTTTTTCTGGTCGCATGGGGAATAAGATTGCTGCTCCTAGGTTGTTGAAGCTGAATCCTCTGGATTCTCATTCAGCTGGAACCAATAACAAGTTCCGCAATGCTCAGTTTTCATGGGTATGTACAAATTTCTTTCCTTCTTGCTTCTGGCTGTTCCTCTGTTCTCACTGTTGTTTTGGCACATTAGGATAATGATGTCTTTGTTGGATTCAGCAGATTCTATAATTATTATTTGATTATTTGATAATAATTGTTCTTTACTTCAATGTTTGTTGACTAACTGTATTGCAGAAAAAATATCAGATGGTAACGGTAGTAAGAACTTATAGCTTGGAATATGGTTGAGTTAATATTTAATAACAGTTGAATTGGAATTACCTTATAAACTGTGCTCGTATTTATATGCTTTTATTTCATTTTTTGAACCGATGCACTGGCCTTATTGTACACTGAAAGGAAGCTTCTAAATTGGCATCTCGTTTGATAGACTCTTCTATGTTAACTTTTAATTTAACTCTTTAAGATTGTGTCCAGTGTTAAGATTTGAAAATTCTTGACAGTGTTTATTAATTGTCTATTGGTTTTCAAGTGAATTTCATGTTTGCAGAAACTTATGGGGTTGGTTTAGCATTGCTTGACCCTGAAGTTGATCATGACCATTCTCTTCACACACTTGTTGAATTGTGACCTATGTTTCCCTTGTGTCCCATTTTTTTGTGGAAATATATAATTTGACTTTAAGTCTTTGCTTAGGTGACTGAAAATGGGAAGCAGGAGCGCCATATAGTAGCCACAGTGGGGAAATTCAGTGTGATATGGAATTTCCAACAAGTCAAGGATGGTTCTCATGTGTGCTACGAGAATCAGCAGGGTCTAAAGAGTTGTTACTGCTACAAGATAGTCCTCAGGGATGATTCCATTGTTGATAGCCGATTTATGCATGACAAGTTTGCAGTTACTGATTCTCCTGAGGCTCCATTGGTGATTGCTACCCCAATGAAAGTTAGCTCTTTCAGCATATCCAGCAAGCGATGATACTCTAGATCTAGATGCAGCCATTAGTCTAAGTCAACTTTATATGCTTTATTAGTCATGCTTAGAATGTTAACTCTAATACTTTTAATACTTTTCAATTGTATTTAGAATGTTAAGATGTTGAAGTGGAAATCACGGATTGTTGTCAAATTGTACCACTACTCAGTATTACTTTTAAGGTAATATTGGCTGCTAGCAGAATTCTATCTTTTTCAGTGATTTCAGGGGCTTCTCGGCCTGAACTTTAGTTTTTCTTCATCTTTCTATAAATACATATATTTGTATGAATAGCAAATTGGTCCGATGAAACTATATGAATGCTGAATTAACATTTTGGAGATCATATTTCTGTATTGGTTGGAGGAAGCTGTTACTGTGTTAATGCCTTAGAAGCAGACGTTTCTTATCCAACTATTATCTCCAGGGATAAGTGGGCCCACGTTCTTTTTTGTTATCTTTTTCCTCTTAATTAAAAAATAACTAAAACCAAATCATATGCAATATGTGGTGGCTGTAAAAGTGACATGTTTTAGCACCAGATTTGTAGTCCTCCAGTAGGAACACATAATCGGAAGAAAACAATGGCTGTGGCAATAGGAAGAAACTTCCATTTTCAGCCATGCTCTTCCTTCAAAAGTAAGAGCATCTTCATACATAAACCTTCACCAGGCATAACATACTTGTGGCTCCACCCTGCTGCAGGAGCCAGAGTCGCTAATGGACGCAGTAGGCAAATTTGTGCGGCGGTGCAACAGCGAGCAACATGGCTCCCAGGGCTCGATCCCCCGTCCTATCTCGACGGAACGTGAGCCCTTTTAAGAGAACTGAATATTTTAACCCTTGGCTCATGTTATTCTAGTGCTTGATGGTTTCTGTTCTTTCAAAATTTTAACATTGCGGTATTAGTACAGTTTGGCTGGAGATTTCGGGTTTGACCCTCTTGGACTTGGAGAGGATCCTGAAAGCTTGAGATGGTACGTGCAAGCAGAACTAGTCCACTGTCGCTTTGCCATGCTTGGAGTCCTGGGAATTCTTGTCACAGATGTGAGTCAAACATACATTGTAGTTAATTACATGTTCATACCAAGATTCAGAAGTTGAGGCATTTTTGGACTATGCAGTTACTCCGTGTCACAGGACTTAGTAAGATACCAGTTTGGTTTGAAGCGGGTGCAGCGAAATATGACATTGCCAACACACAGACCCTTTTAGTTGTTCAACTAATCTTGATGGGGTACCATGATTTGAATTTGAATGAAGTAAGTTAAGGTTTTGTGTTTTCATAATTTCACCATATGATTTGATTTCATCACAGGTTTGTTGAAACAAAAAGGTACATGGATTTTGTTAGCCCTGGATCTCAAGCTAAAGCCTCCTTCTTTGGAATAGAAGATTCATTTGAAGGCTTGGAGCCAGGCTATCCTGGGGGACCTATATTAAATCCCCTTGGCCTAGCCAAAGACATAAAAAATGCTCATGACTGGAAGCTTAAAGAGATCAAGAATGGTAAACTTTTCTTTTTCTTTTTCATGTTCTTTAATATTTATCATTTGATATATCAGTTAGTTAATTCTGGTAACAGGGCGACTCGCAATGGTGGCAATGCTTGGGATTTTTGTGCAAGCTTCGGTGACTCATGTTGGACCAATTGATAACCTTGTGGAGCATCTCTCCAATCCATGGCATAAGACTATTATTCAGACCCTTGCCAATTCTTAGTTCTCTCATATGTCTTCATTATTATGTAACATGGATCTACAAAAACGAAACTACTTTTACTTTATTTTTCATTTTTCATTTTTCATTTCAAACATTATTGTATGTCAAGCATGGGGAAACAAACCATAATTTGATGCTCAATCACCCAATATAAGAACTCATTTGCAACTTCCATGTGATGCTAACCACAAGGACACAATTCTGAAAACAAAGATCGTATTATGTAGTGAATAATTCATTGAAGAGTTAATACTCAGATTGGCCTTTGAAGTTATATTTGTGCCTCAATCTGGTTTCCAAAATTTTAATTTATTCAATTTGATCTCCCAAATTGATATATTGTGACTCAAATTAGTTCCTGTCCCTGTTTTTATCATAGAACCGTCAGTAGCGTAATGAGATAGACTAACAGCTGTTAAGTTGGTCTGCTTAATGGCTATCTGGTGTGATAATTGAGAATTTTTATCCCAATTTGTTCTTAAAAATTCTTTAAAATCTTTAAGTGAAATGATTCATAAGGAGAAATTGAGCTAAAAAATTTTCAATTGCCATATCAAATAACCGTAACAGTCAGTCTATCTCAAAAAAGGTTCTGTGATGCAAATAAAAACAATATGAATCTCAGTTTTGAAAGGGCTAAAGAACCAAAAAACCTAAAATTGAATGTTGTATAATGAATTTTTGTTATTTTGAAGGAACTATGCTTATAATTTTTACAAACAAGTGGGCGTGAATAGTTAATGGCTCAAGATTTAACGAATGCCCCCATAAAGAAATAAGTTACTTGGAAGGATAATTTAATATCATAATATGGTACATTTCATGGGAGTATCACGTTCTTCAATGGCCTCCACTATAAACGCACCATGCCATTCATAGTGCTTCAAACGTCAAACCGAGAAAATCTCCTTTCATTTATCAATCTCAAACAAATCTTTACAGAAACCTTGGTTCAATATATCAGAAGCCTATAACACTTATACACAACACAATACCATTTTATTTTCTGATTTCCCATGGAAGAAATTCTTGTCCTCAAACAGCGCTGAGCAGGCGAGAGGACACGCCTTGGGTTCAGCGAGACAGTATAATCCTATCAAACCATACATACAGCAATAGAAAACATGTACATGTTCTGTATATTGTTGAATAGTTCAGCATTTCATGTCACAGTGAGATCTCCAAAGGGATAAGCGGTAAGATAACTGCAGCCTAGAAATTCAATTCAATTCCCTGACTTGTGCACTTTCCTCTTAGCAAAGAACATCAAAACCCGGGGAAACAATGACTTCTTCTTCTTTTTATCATGTTTTGATTCTGGGGAAGTTCCACCTTCATCATGCTCTACATGCACCAAAGACTTTGGACTAGACAAATTATCTGCAGTGTGGGCTTCCTTCCTTCCTTCAAAACTACCCCTAGGACTTTTAGTCTGGTTTACACCTCCTTGACCAGATTCACTGGCCTTTCTTCGTTGCACATGTTCAGCCCTCCATTTTCGTAATTGCTGTTCTACACCTAATTTTGCTTCCCTTGCCTTCTCAGCTCTTTCCATTGCCAACTTCAAAGCTTCCCTTCTAGCAGCTATCTCTCTATTCACATCATCCAACATCTCGAAGGACTTCAATTCAGACTCCTTAGCCTTCTCAATTTCAGCATTAGCAGCTGCTACCCTCGCATTGGCTCTCTCTTCTGCCTCATGCGCTCGTCTGCTGAGCTCATAGTACTCCTCCAAAGAAAGTGTCACCCCAGTGGATGGATCCACTTCATTTTTGCTTCTAGTTAATTCACTCTCTTGCAATGCTTTAATTGCTGCTATTGCCAGCTTTTCAGAAGCCTTAGCTGCCTCGATCTCTTTTTGAGCTGCAAGTAATCTACTTTCCATAGTACTTACGCCAGCCTTAGCTTGCTCTACTTCTGCCTTTACTTTTTGCAGTTTGTCACGAGCTGCTTGAGCAAGCAAGTTGGCCTGATTAGCCTCTTCAGCAGTTTGTTGTAGTTTCTTGGGTAATTCAGTCATCATCTCCTTGGCTTCTTTCTCCCTCATTTGAACTAACGCTATTTCTGATCTAGTCCTATCCAATTCAGCTTCAAGAGATGCAACTGCAATGGATGCCATTCCCTCTCTCTGCCTGATGGAAGCTAGAGTAGATTTCTCTTGTTCAAGTTCTGATTTTAATGATGTAGCAGCTACCTTCAAGCAACTAACCTCAGCAGTTGCCTTCTCTGTGTTAAGCTTTATTTCATCAAGTTCCTTTCTTGCTAATTCAGCTGCTGCTTGCATATCAATGTGTGTCTTCTCTGCTCCCTCATCACCTTCCTGCTTTATTTTCGACTCCATATAAGCAGTTAATTCAGCTTTCAAATCAAGTAATAAAGCAGAGGCTGTTTCTAGTTTAGATTTGAGATCCTTTGCAGACAAAATCTGCTCATTGAGTCTCTGAAGCTCTTCTTCCGTATGTTCGAGTTCCTTCTCCCAATCGAGAGAATCCTGGTCTCTTACCATGACGGAGCCTATTCTTTGTTCCTCTGCTTCCAAGTGTGCAGCATGTGCAATCTCTAATGACTCCTTTAGAGAAATTAACTCAATAGTTAAATCTTCCACTGTCTTCTCTACTTCCTTCGATGCAGCAACTGCCTCCTCAGCTTTCTTAATAGCTTGATCTTTGTCCGTCACTAAGGAAGCATATTCCTTACGCAAAACTTCGAGCTCCTCTTTTACAGATGCTAAATCTGTAATAGCTGCTTTTAACCTGCCTTTAGCAACCTCAAGTTGTGCCTTGGCTGCAACACTTGATTCATCTGCGATACCCTGCTCCATCTCTTCCACCCTGAGCTTTGCAAGTTCCGAGTCCTGTCTTGCTTGATGCTCTTCTGTTTGTGCTCGCTCTAGGTTAAGTTTTAGCTCTTCTATTAGTCTCTTAGTACTGTCGAGCTCCTGCAGAACTTTGACTTTTGCCTTTTCTGCAGCCTCTGCTTGTTTTTTGTACTCTGGAATCTGCACTTGTGCCTTCTCAAGTTCTTGTTCTACTAGAGTACGTCGCTGCACATCATGAAAAAAAGGTAGAGTTATGGCAGAATAACATATTTGAGCATAAGTTTAGATACTGTGTTCCACATAGCAGTAAGCAATCAATGAAGAATTATCATCAACGTCTCTTGCATCAAGAAAGAAAGGAACAAATTGTGCCAAAAGAGTACCTATAATGCATTCCCCACTATTTTCCCTTTGGTGTCTATATTAACAAACAAGGAAACCCTAAATACTTGCATATAAAATCCAAGCAATGCAGTTGCTTTATATTGGAAGCAGATTTCATTTGCCCCATACAGGGCACTATTTCCCTGTAATGTTGTGACTTCAGGCAATAGAGAATGAATTTCAGTGTTATTAAAAACAGCCATCAACAAGATCACATCAATATTCAAGCCTCACTGGTTGCCACTAGATTATAAGCATTTTTGTCTTGTGTTAAGGAGCAAACAGAACTGCCAAATGAGTTCTATACTTGAAAATAAATAAAAGCAATAGAAATTGGAATTCTAATGCACACATGTGAAGGATGTAAATTGGAAGTAATAGTCATTCCGAACTATAGGGGGGAAAAAATGAAGCAGTACAGGTATACCTCCACAGTCCGTTCTCTGTGAGCCTTCCAATCCACAATTCCTCCAAACTTGGAAACAGCTTCCTTGACAGATTCAAAAGGAGTTGTGGTGTCAATAAGGCCTCTTTTTGCATCAACATTCTTATCATGAGTGGTTGAGCCAACTGATGCTGTGGTAACATGGGCATCATTGATTTCAGGTGAATCTAGCTCACTGTGATCATTCTGCAAATCTTTTCTTTCAGAAAAGGAAGCCAAGGCTATATTCTCTTTATCAGGGTCACCATCAGCAGTTACATCTACCCGCAATTCATGCTTGCCAGAGGTGTCTTCAACCAAGGTTCCCGGATGGCTTCTTTCTGTTACATCAACTGTTGCATCTTCTGGCAATTCATGGTTGCCAGAGGTATCTTCTACAGCCCTTGGTTCAGAATCTTCAACCAAGGTTCCCTGGCGGCTTCTTTCTGTTAAATCAACTGTTGCATCTTCTGGCAATTCATGGTTGCCAGAGCTATCTTCTACAGCCCCTGATTCAGAATCTTCAAGCAAGTTTCCCTGGCTGCTCCTTGCTGATAAATCAACAGCTATATTTTGGGTTGAAGCTGAATTACCAGTTGAATGGTCTTCATCTTGTATTACAGTTTGAGCATTAGAAGCATGTGGCATTGTTGCTAATTCAGAGGCCTCAGTGTCTGGAAAATGAGCATCAGATTCCATTTTTCCATTACTAATGGGGTTGGCTGGAGACTCAGTGGAAGATTCATTAGTATCTTGTTCAGAGGACTCTGCCGGTGGCACCTCTTCAGCAGTTGTCGTAGACAAGTAAGAAGGTTGCTTGTCTTTGACATTTTCTACTAGTTGTGTCTCTTCGTCAATTGTTGAAGTGGATTCAGAGGGCAGCTTGTCTTCGACATGTTCCACCGGTGGCGTCTTTTCATCAATTTTTAAAGAGGAGTCAGAGGGGAGCTTGTCTTCAACACCCTCCATTGAAAGGAGCAGTTGAGGGTGCCAATTATGTCTAACTCTTAAAAAAAAGTAAATAAGAAAAGAATTTCAATGAAAAAAGTAGTGTGACAGAACAGAGTAGTACATAGTCATCAATAATTTGATACACAGATCTCCTTTCAAAGGTTCATTTATTTCAAATTCTACCGCAATTAACTGCACTTACTAGTCACCTATAGTTGTTGATGATCGATCACGTCAAAAAAGTAGTCACAGTCATGTATGATATAATACATTAAATCCGGGTGGAGGCAAAGTGTATCTTAAAACAGAAGCTAGTAATTCAAGTAACAACTACAACGAGAAATGGAATAATACACATCCCTATTTTAGAACTCGATAATTTTTTCCCCTTTTCCGTGAACAAATTTAAGCCTAAAACATATAGGTGAAGGGAAATAAAATTCTGGAAAATGATTATCTAGAAGTATTGAAAAACAAAGGCGAAGACAATGAAAAATTGAAAACATTAGGATATTTCGTTTTATGGCAGCTAGCAAAGCCAAGTAATCGAAACTTGCAAACCACAAAAGCTATCGTGTAGTTATATGATCATAACACATAAGAATGAAATGAATAAATAAAAGAATTAAGGGATAAATTAGAAGGAGGAAAGGAGATTAAGGAGTAAGCAGAAGCAGAAGAAGAACATACCAGATTAGGATATTAGGAGTAGTCAGCAGAAAAATTGGAAGAAGAGAATGGATTTTTTGGTATCGGAAAATTCTGAGGAGGAAAGGGTGGGGACTGGGAAAAAAACAAAATCAAAATTGGGTTGCTGCAGAAAAGAAATGTAAGGTTCGAGAAAGAGTGGAGCTAAAATTAGAATACAGAAAAATACGGAGACAGATACACAGCCAGTGGAGCCTATCTCATCACGCATACTAGATCCATCGGTACTCTTTTTCTTTTTCGTTTTCTTTTTTAATCTTTTCCCCTATCACATCTGAATTTTTTGCTGTGTGCCGTTATCGATTAGTTAGTAATCACTTCTATCTAGCTGTGATTTTGTTCGTACTTCGTATTTACTGCCGGAATCTACGGTTCTCTTGGCTCCTACGGTCCTACCCTCCCTCTCGTATTTGAATTGTTTATTCATCTCAAAGCTTTGACTTTTATTTGACTCTTTAAGCTCTCTTAGTTTTTACCATACTCTTATCTTTGGTTCAGAGAGTATTATTCCAAGCTATACATTATACATCATTTTTTGATACATTATTTGAATTTACATATTTTTTATTTTTTATGGCTACATACGTACGAATACGATATAAGAACAAGACAAAGTCGTTTTGTGACCAACATGGCTGGTCACCTTGCAAGCTGAGGTGGTCCAGTTTCTTTCTTTCATAGTTTGTTGTTTTTTCTGGTCAGAGTTTTTCTCTTTTTGGCCTTTGTGTTTATGAACAACTTCCTATTTTTAGCTTATTGTTATCATTTTAAGATAATATTGCTCAAAGGCCAAAATAATCTTGAAAAAAGAAAATGTATTTGCTTAAATACTTAGCATTAGCATAAAGATGTGGTCACTTTAGAAATTACAACATGATGCCGAAAATGGCTTAGAATTCAAAGCATAGAATTCAAAGGTGATGAATAAAGTCATGGCCGATAGTAAATGTAGATTCGGGCATCGCATAGCGTGTAAATGAAGAATTACGTTACAGCCCACATGATATCCATGATAATGTACCATCCACACTAATGCTCCATTTATTATTATTATTATTATTATTATTATTGTTATTATTATTATTATTATTATTATTAGCAATTAATTAATTAATTAAAAGTACTCTACAATTATTAATTTGAGCCCATATAGTAACAAAACAAACAAACAATAGTAGTAATAATTAATTTGAGCTCTTTACAGCTTTATCAATTGCTTCATTGATTTCTCTCCCAGGTTCGATATTCACTCGAGGGAATGGATACCCTAGTGCAAACCAAAAAATAGTTAAATTAGCCTTTAAAATATCACATGTTCTCTAAATTGGTCTCAACTCTCAACAAATCTTTTAGTCACCAAAAAAAATTGCTTCATTGATTGGCGGGGTTTGCACTGCATCAGGATGTAAATTTGGGGTTGCGTTGGTTAAAAAAGTCAAAGTCATATGGGAGACGTCCTCGTCCGTTGGATGCTGCAGCATAGTGGTCCCATAAGGAGTAATTGCCGCAGGAAATATAAAACCCGGTTCAGAGTGATTGTGATTTGTGTGATTTTAAAGCTTCGGCCAAATGGGGTCTTCATCGGGAAACAATCAGCATGAGGTGGTATCAAAGCAATAAAGGAGAAACCAATTAGGTCACAAAATAGTTAAATCATTTTTCTTTATTGCTTTTTGATTTAGTTAATTTCTAAGCTTGAAAATGACAAAAAGTTAAATTAAGGATTTAGCTACTTTGTGTTTTAAAGTATATTTTAAAAATATAATAATAATATTTTTAAATATTTTTGATATATTTAAAACATAAAAATATTTATTTTTTCAACCATTTTTATAAAATATTTTTTTATAGTATTTTTAATCTATATATTCTTAGCAAAACCTTTAAATTAAATTATGCCAAAACTATGTTCATTGAATATAAGCAGGTAAAACTAAAAGGGACTGTTCCTAGGGGATGCATATTGCAGTTGATTCTTAAGATTAAAGTGGTGTATAATAATATAATAAAGTTCTTGAATCGAAATTTAAATTATATTCTTTCACCTATGTCCATTATCAAACAAAGCATGCCACGTCTAAGTCCCCTTTGACACTAAAGTTGAGTTTAATATATCTGCGTAAACTTTGGCTTTTGCTGAAGCATAATTGTTAAGTGGGGTTAAGTAAGCATGTGGGAGCCTGTTCAAATATGAAAGAAATTGATAGAAAAATACTCTTGATTGTGGTGAATATATTACAAACTATGTCTTCTTCCTCTTTGCTACCGCCGCCACCCACCTTATCTTTTCCTTCTTTTTCCTCTTTGATTATTTATAATTTATTTATTTATTTGTTGTCACATTTCAGTTTATTATACTTTATCATACTAATTTACCTAGTAAAACGAATATCCATGATTGTGAGCTGTGACGACGATGATTCTTTCTTATAAAAATAAGGAGCACTTTCTAGCCGAATAAAAATAACTACAACAATCTTTTATTGAAGTTTGCTCAACCAATCCTCTCAGGTTTCAATCCTTTCACCTAACCACCCATCACATCACTGTCGTCTTGAATCCATGCGTCATACACTCATACCCAATAACCTAGTAGCTGCGCTTGGTAAACCAGGGAAAAGAAAAGATCCCTGGACCCTCGTTCTAGTTATAAGAAGCAAAAGTTTTGTTCATCTAGTGAATCAAGTGATCCATACAACCCAATCAGTGAAACCAAACACTACGCTACGCCAAGGGAAAATATTTTTTTTGGTTTGCACTAGCTTATCCATTAGGCTGAAATTTCAATGACTAATTTCTCAAATACTGCAGAGGTATAAAGTGAACACTCTCCCAACCAAACATGGGAAAATATTTTTTGTCTCTTCTTTTGGGCAATGTTTGACATTTGGGCCAAAACAGTTAATGTCAGATCTGACCAATTTCATTCATCACCCTTATCCAAAAGTTTAAGTATTAACCACAGACAAGAAAAAACGGAAACTAACATGACCAAAAACACCATATAATAACGTCCTCTTTTTACTATTCAGTAAGCATTCTTCATCCAGAATAAACAGAAAACAGTACAGAAAAGCAAAAAGGCCTACGTGCAGAACGAATTAAAATTAAACCCAAAAGATTGAAAAATATTATTTAATTCCGTACCTATTGCTAATGAATCAAAAGAGAGCCAAATCGTCTAGGATCCGTAATATTGATCTTCCAATGCCCATTCACCAAGCCCTTTTTCCTCGCTTTCCTTCTTTCCCAATTGAGCTCAGTACGACGCCGTTTCGTGAGCCTGCACATCCTCTGCATCTCTTCATCCATGGCGTCGTGCACCTTCCACCACCTCCTGTGCGCCACGTCACTCGCGTACACCAATTGCTCCTCCACGTCCCAGTTGCAATCATAGTCCCTGTAACACTGCCACGGCTTCCACCCTAAGTAGTGTACGGCGTACACCTCCGCCGTCTCCGAACCGATCAAACCGTTCTTCACCCTCCTCTCCAGCGTCGAATTCGACCAGAAGTTCTTCAAGAAGTTCACCCTCCTCGGTAACCTGTGCCACCACACGAAAACCTCGTTCAGGAACCCTTGGTCACCTCCGTTGTACGAAACGATGTCGTCTCGGAGGCTCATCAACGTCGCGAACGTGCAGTTCGAAGGCTCGATCACCATGATCCCCGAGTTGAATATTGTCTGGTCATTCCCCGTCGCCGAGATCTGAGGGAAGTGGAAGAGTATGTCCAGGTTCCGGAGCACGATGATATCGGAGTCGATGAAGATGATTTTGTCGTAGTCCGTGAGCTGCCATAGGCGAAACTTGCTGTAGTTATACTCGTTGTAGGTTCCTTTCTCGGCCCTAGGGTTTCGGATTCGTGTTATGATTCGAATCTTCCAGCCTGCGGAGGCGAGTGCGCGGCGTTTCGGGGCGGAGATTGAGTTGTCGATGAGGAGAACAAGGTCGCGTTTGGTTCCCGTTTGGATGAGGCTCTGAGCGAGAGTTATGGCGCCGCAAACGTAGGCTTCGGAGGAATGGAGCACGGTGGCGTAGGCCTCGCGGTTTTTTCTTGATCTGGATTTCACACTTCTTTGGATCTTGGACACGTCGTAAACCTCATCGATACCTGAAAATTCAAATTGAAATAAAGACTTAGCATTTTTTCCAGCATCGATTGTGAAACTTGAAAGAAAGCTATGCTTTGTTTGGAAGCTACTATTAGTTAAGAGGTTTCTTAGAAGGCAAATCGGAATCGCTGCTAAATCAAGTTTTGAACAAGAATAATAAAAAGCAAAATCACAATCTAATATGGAGTCGTTAGTTCGCATGATGCGTAAAAAGATTGGAGTGGTTAGGGGATGTTAATCACTATTAAAATAGCGAGAGTTGTATGATTTTGACTGTGCTTCTCCTCCCGCCATTTTTCATGATAATGAAGTGCAAACAACTGAACTAGAATTATTAGTAGTAGTAGTAGCTACACACTGTTCCATTGAGATATATATGTATATAGATGGAATATTACTGTTCCATCTTAATGTTATTAGAAATAGTAACTTCATATTATATTAATGCACTATTATTAGTTTGCAAAATATCTATAGAACAATTGTATATGAAATGCATGATGAAAAAGATTCCGTGTATGTTTAGAATGCATGTTGGTGTCAATGTGCTCTTGTAAATTAATTTTGACCAAAAGTTGGATTGATTAATGGGACTTGTGTTTGAATAATTTTTGCTCAACTGAATTTTAAAAAATAAATATTGGTTAGATGATATTAGTATAAGACATTAAGTGAGTCTAACTTACTCTAAAAACTAATTCAAAAAGTAAAAGTTGTTTCACACTTATCAAATTATTAATATCACTCTTTACACGTACAACTCTGATAAAGACTTGGAGCGTAAAATTTAACTTCAATTTATTATGGTGTGAGAATGACCCAATAATAATTTTTAATTTTTGCTGTGATACCATATAAAAAATTAAGTGAAAATTAGACTCAAGAAGTAAAGGTTGTCTCACTCACACTTATATATAAAGAGTATCAAATTTTTAATTTTAGACAATATATAAATTAATGAAAATTATATTTGAATGTATAATTACTGAAAAAAAAGACATAATACATATCTATTTTTCCTATTAGTTTCATACTTTCATAGTTTATTTTTTATGGGTTTTAAATGAAATAAAAAAATTATGTAAATATTTATAAGTAAAATTATATAATGGAAGAAAAAGAAGGAGTAAAACACACAAGAAACGCAGAAGGTATTATAACACGCACTAAATGTACACAAAGTAATTAATTATCAGCTATTAGTTAATATAAAAAAAGTTTAGCTACGGACACATGTTAAGTCGTTAATTTAAAAATCTTTTATAGAAAACATATAAATTTTAACTTTTAAATTTATTTATTAAAATAAAATTAAAATTTCTACCCATAATAATCTTAAATCAAAATCCTAAAATTTACTATGCAAGCAAGCTAAATTTAGATCTACACAATGAAATAACAAACTAAATACGAGAACGGATCCTTAATTTTTTTTAATTAAAGTTAAAGTGTGATATTTATCTTTTTAATATTTTTTATATCTTTTATCTCATTTATAAAATATAGGATAAAAAATTACACTTTACTCTTTCATGAAAAAAACATTAAAAGAATCCAATCCCAACTAAACACACACTGTAACCTCTTGCAATTGTATTACTGAGCTCGTTTGTCCTAAACAAAAAAATTATATATATATATATTCTGGTTATTTTAAAATAAAATATTACAAAATGACAATAAAACTCAAATTATTTTTCTATTGCCTGGTTTGCTTTTGACGTAGAGTTACGTTAATTAAACATCAAGTCATATTAACACGTCAAAACGATGGCAACATTTGCGTACAAATATGTTTTGGTTGGACTTTACACAACATGTATTGCAGTAATTTCTCACTACTCTCTCCTAAGATTAATAAATAAGGGAAATTAAATAAAAAAAACACTCCACGTACTATGAAAAACGTTGGCAGGCATATGTGTATACACACAGATGCGTTCATGTTTTGAATATGTGTATGCTTTTTTTTAGGGAAAGTCTAGGGACTAACAGATTTATTAAAATTTGGTCAGTATTTAGCTAGCAAAAAAAAAAGAGTGATTTTTCACTATTAGATAAAATCTAACACCATTAAATACATGGCTAATTGATGACTATAACTCACAAAATTTGCTGACCCCTAACACTCCTCATTTTTTATATATGAAAGTAGAATCTCAGAGCCAACTTTCATGTGAGATGAAGGGTAATGTATTTAATGTAATATCATAATACAATTTTTGGAAATGGCAGTGAACCATGATTGGCTAATTTTCGTTTCTGTGAAGAATAATTGTATCTTAAGAATTCACAACGTAGCGCCTGTAGCTCAGTGGATAGATCGTCTGTTTCCTAAGCAGAAAGTCGTAGGTTCGACCCCTACCTGGCGCATTCCATTTTTAGTTTCTACTTTCTAGTGCATGTTTATTTTGCTCAGTTGAAGCAAAGCAAACCAGAGAAGACAGGTAATGTGTAAACGACGCAGCGAAACGTCGAAAGCGAATGACGGTAAAAACATACCTTGTTCCCAAAGAGGCAAAGCCAAGTTGCAGGACCCAACAGGCAACGAAACCTTCTCCTCCAACTTCTTCACGTCCGCTTTGTAATACCACCACTCACCTTCCCTCCTCTCCAATTGGTCGCATGGGAACAGCTCCATCATTGGCCTACACTTGCTCCACAGAACCACCCTCGTTGTCTTCTTCCATCTCCAATAATCCCTCTTCCCCTTCTTTGCCGCCAGATTCGCTGCTATTAGATGAACCTGCAACCGGAAAACGTCCCTACCCCACCCCTTTTCAGGGTACTTGCATGGCATCTTGGCCACAATGACGTCCATGCTCCCATATTCTGCATACTCCGGCATAGGTATCTCCGGGCATGACGCCACGTCACTCTCTTCTTCCTCGTCTATCCATTCGGGAAACAAGTCTGTCCAGTTGAAAGACTGTGATACCTTCTCAAAATAAACTGGTACCATTTCTCCATGCAAGTTGAACTCATTTACATCTTCTTCATCCATGTTGACCAGTCCTATCTTCATTCCTTTCCCTAAATCACCAAAGAAGCTAGGTAACTCTATCTTATTAGTTGCATTGTTCTTCTTTGATGATCTCTCTCGTTGAGGTTCCTCTAACACTGCTTTCATTTTGAAGCTCTTTTCTACCTATCAAGCAAATAATAAATGGTTAATTATCAAGTTGATGATGCAAGAAAAAGAAAAGAAAATGAACAGATATAGGCCCAGCTTAATTGATTTATTAGTCAGTTACCTTGTGTCGACATTCGCGGAGGGAGCATCTTACAAGGGAGGCTGCATTCTCGAAATAGAGAGAAGAAGATGGCCGGAGAAGAAGGGTTCCATAAACAACCAGAAAGACGGCTAAGAACACCAAATTGATTATGCTTACCTTCGCTTTAGATGGAATTGTCTTTACCATCTTGTGCTATAGCTATAGCTTCAGCTGTATCTATCTAACTATCAATCTAAAACTCTAAATGATGAACTCTCTCCACTCAAAGTAAGTAGTTAAATAAGGTGAAAGGTTTAAGAAGCAAGTGATTCCAAGAATTAGAGTAAATCACAAATCAAGTTGACCATCTATGCAGCTCCACGTGTCCTTTCCCTTTCGCGTGAGACAAGTAAGACTCTAGACGAAAACTGCTTTTGCTTACATTTCAGGTTGACGGTCAACTAGAATTTCTAAGATTAATTCGGGAATTACTTATATATCCACTCTTAGACCATCTCCAGTAGGGAACTCATCCCAGTTTCTGTTTATAGCCCACCTGTCATAAAAAGTAACTCCACATCAGGTTTTGCGTCATAAACAATAAATAGGAACTCAAAGTATCTCTCTCTTCTCCATTAGGAGGAACTAACTTTAGTCCCTATTGTGGTTCCACTTAATTAATTAATTAAAATACTTAAAATTAATATAATTAATTTTTTTCAATAATATTATTTAAATTTATAAATTTAAAAATAATTCATTATTAAAAGATATTAATATTAAATAAATTCATATATAATAATAATACACAATATATAATTCGAGATTATACTAATTTATAGTTTTGTGTTTACAACTGCTAATTTTAATAATATCATTAGCATTTTAAATTTTAAAAATAAAAATAACCAACTCAACTAAAAATTATTTTATAAGATATAAAAATTAAATTTATTTTTTAATGCAAGTAAATTTAATTAATTATAATTTAATATAATAATATAGATAATATTCAATATTAATTATAATATAAATAATTAATTAAATAAAAATTTAATCATTTAATCTAATTAATTATTTAATTAATTATTATTTAAATAATTAATATAAATTATTAATTAAATAAAAATATAATTATTTAATATAATTTTTATTATAATTATTATTAATTTAATTATTATTTAATTATTTAATTATTTCAGATTTTATATTATTATTTTTTTATAATAACTTGCCAAATGGCAAGTTGTTATTGGTTAATTTGAGTCCCTGTTTAGAGGAACTCCCTTACCTTGATCCTTGTGCGGGAACTCACTCCTTCTCTCCTCCAATGGTTAGAGTTCCTATATATTAGAAAAAAGTCAAAGAGGAACTCACCATTGGAGATGCTCTTAAGTTTCTCTAGTGCGAGTTAGTTCAGAACTAGATCAAGGGTTATAGTAGTAAAAACATGGCGTCCATGTTGAGGTACCAGGAGGACTAAAAAACATATGAACCTTGAAACCTACAAGAGCAGGTTGGCCAACAACCATTCTGTTGCGCCGTCTACTTCCTCAATAGAACGAAAGATCACAATTATTAGTTCATGAATTGTGAGGCTCCAACAATTCTTGATAGTTGATATCTAATGAAAAACTCGTTGCGCTTATCTTGGTATTGATATAAAAAAATCATAAGACATGAATCACCAAATATGATTTTCCTTTCAGGTAAACGGCTAGAACCCAAGAGAATGGTGAAGTATCACATTTTTGTCCCCCAAAGCAGCCTTCGATGAATAGACTAACTCCCACGTGGGGTCAGCTAGTCAGCAAATGAGATCAACGAGAAGCTTACCATTTTTATGTTACAACTTACAATCCAACAGAGGGTGGGAGTAGGTCAACTAGGTCTTTTATAGGTCCATGGTAAATCACTCTCTTGAGGTGGTTAATTGTTTCAATTATGCTCTTACAATCCAACATGACGATGGATCCATTATGATAATCCTCCTTTAACTTTCACCCAACTTATTATTATTACTATTAGAGTAAACTGTTATTTCTACCCATAAAAATTGAAAACGCTAACATATCAATCCATAGAAGATAAAAATTATCATTTGTACTCATAAAAAATTGACTTTCACAAGCAAAATTATCGAAACCCTAAATAAATATATAAAATCCCCAAACTACCCCCTTCTCTTCTCTCACGCACGCACCCACCCTCACTCACTATCTGCAGCACATAAACTACCACCGCCTAGCATCATCTCCCTTCCTATTCTCTCTTTTTTTCTCTCTCTCTCACTCACTCACTTTTCCTCTCTCACCTCTTGAATATCAACATAACCCATCCACTATCCTCTTCAAAATCACAAAAAAGAACAAACTCAGATCAAATTGAGAAATAGAACATGCATAAATTCAAAATAAAACCCTAATTTCTTAGAACCTTCACAAAAAAATGTCAATTTCTCAGATTCAACTATTAAAGATCACTATTTTCGTTGCAAATAACACAACATTAATTCGATTTTGGCGACGCTGGGAGGAGATGACGAAAACGCATCGCTAGGAGGAGAAGAGAGCAGCGACGCCAAGAGAAGAAGACGAAGATACGACATTTGAAAAAGGAAGGAACTCAACGTTGAAGAACTTGTGGTTGCAGAAAATAGAGGACTCAAAATTGCTACTTCCTCCCGAAGAAGAAGAAGAAAAAGAGGAGGGGAGGAGAAGATGGAGCTCACGATAGCAAAAGGAAGAACTGCCATTAATACACAAAAGAGAGAGAAGAACGTCAGAGATGAGAGAGACATCAATAGGAAAAGAAGAGGAAGGAGAAAAGTGCGAAGAGGGAGGAGAGAAAGAGAGAGGGACGATTAAAGAAGATAGAGTAGAAGGAAGAGAGAGAGAGTGCGGAAAGGAGAGGGTGCTGCAGCAATACTGGTTCACGGTTTAGATGAAGATGAAGAGGATGAAACTCACCAAGGGTAGTTTGGAGATTTTATGTAATTATTTAGGGTCTGGGTACTTTTGCTTGCGAAAGTCAATTTTTTATGGATACAAATGGTAATTTTTATCTTCTATAGGTAAATATATCAGCGTTTTCAACTTTTATGGGTAGAGATGGTAGTTTACTCTTATTATTATTATAGGGAACCACTCAACAAAATAGCCATCTTAAAGAATATGCATGAACTCATAAAAGTAGAATTCAAGGAATACATTGTTTGTAAGTATGCCAAAACAATACCGTACTGTACAACTCTCGTGTTATTAACTTATAAACATTATTGCTTAAACACACTTAAATGGTATTCCATCCACCTCTTTAATGGATGTTAGCGGTTTTGTCCTTTCAAATTCACATGTAACTTGCATCCACCGAGAATCTATAAGAAAACATCTGCATTATGAAAAGAATTTTTATTGGTAAGTCATGGGAAGAAGAAAGGGCGGCACAATTGAAACTTGAAAGGCAGAGTTGTTGACGTCTCACCATCTGACTAGAATGTAACAACATCCAATTTGCTCATAAAAACCCCATATAAACTTTGGTTAGCTCAACTTTGCAACCTGTAAATCAAGCCTCAATTTCTTGTATGTGTTGCGAATGGCTTTTTCCTGGTGGAATAAAAATTAAATCTTCCCATCCTGAATTCCTTTCGCTCATCTGTATCATTTTCGGAAAGAGAGAGAACTTGTCAACATTTAAACTACTTGTAGCTATTATAAGATATTAACCTGTAAGCAGACTAATTACCTCCATTTTTTTCAGTACATCTTCCAAGCTACCAACCTGCTTTTTTAAAGGGAAAAAGAAACAAAGCGAATTTAAAATAAATGATAGATTACAATTGAAGAGAGGGAAAAAAAAAAACTCTAATCTAGCAAGTACTTTTTGAATCATTACAAAAGAACACAAAACAACACACATATATATATATAGCCAAGTATCGGGATTAAAATAGGACCAAGTGGAATCAATCCCAAAAGAGAAAGTGGAATTCTTCTAGCTTTATGCAAAGCAGAACTGCTTCCCTTACTTTTGATTCGCGTTTCCTAAACAATTTCATCTTGTAAATAAGATGAGTACAGGGTATAGTTATACAAACAAAAGGGTTGTCAAGTTTAACAAGGGAAACCTAAAGCAATACCTGAAACTTACTTTAGGTTGTGAAAATGAAGAACGAATTTGAAATTTGCTCATGTGTTTCTGAGATGCATTAGTAAAAAAACATGAATAGAAGATGGAAGACTATGTACCATTATATTCTGAGAAACTCCAACTCCTCTAGATGCCCTGGAAACCTTGGATAGTTCATGCTCAATATCTTCCTGTCCATTTAATGAATGATAATTAATATGTAATCATATTCTATAGAGAAACATGCTTAATGATGTCATGATAGTATAAGTGAAAAAAATGAGAAGAGCAGTAGGTCAGACAAACCTTTGAGAAATATACAGGGCAGTAACGCTTATTCTTTTTCTTCACAACCAAGAGGTCTGACTGTAACCACATGATTGTTGGCAATGATCAAAGAACAAAGTAAAGATCAAGGACTGTCAGTATACCTTCCAAACACGAAAACACTAAATAGTTGAAGCCATCTCCAGTATTTCATATAAGTGATTATCTTTAATATTTATATATCATATAGAATGCATTGACTGTAATCAACTAATTAACTGATATCTAGGTCCGGGCAGGAAAATAGAAATTATTGACATCCAAGATCATACAGATAGTACTAATCCCCTTGTTATGCTGATAAATACATAACACCAAAAACAAAAATCAAATTCATATAGTCTTGCAACCCCACCCATGCCTCGCCCAAGAAGTTCATCTTAAAAACTTAGGTTTACTAACAACAAATATGAAATATACCTGAAAAACAGGGACTCCATCAAAACTTCCCTTGTTGCCTTTGCCTGCTTTGAGCTGAGAAACAAAGGAAATGAAGATAGTTTAGCTCCCAATCTTACAGGCCAGCGGCTGAGTTTAAGAATACAAGTTTACGATTTCATGTACAATCAACATACATTGATATCACTGACCAATTCCCATACATAAATCATACAACATTGCGACTGCTATTGGACTAAAATGATGAGATGATAAAAAGAAAACAGAGGTGGCTTTAAGTGATAATATATTGAGTACAGGAATTAAAACAGATGCTAACCTCTATGGCATTCTTTATTTGAATTGGATCAGGTAAAAATCGGAATGCAATGCCTTCAACCTTCAGCATATATACCTAAAGCAGAAGAAAAGTAACATATTAAAAGTGTAGTATAAATACCAAAAATTCTCCAGTTACAGTCAGCAGCCACAAAAGATACATCGATACGAATTCAAACGGGAAAAAACGTTACAGATTGTTTCACTGTTTAGTTCTTGAGGACTTGATTCCGAAGTGGCTTTGAATGTGATAGAAGGAAAGCGACGAGTCTATTGACTATGAAAACAAAAAAGGATTGAAATTGACAAGAAAGAAATGGGAAGAAAACCTGGTCCAGATTTATGGGAACAACCCTAGGTTTGCCTCGAAGTTCTCTTCTCCGTGATCGAACCTAAGAAAACAAGGACGAACAAAACAAATTAGCATCGAGAGGTTGAAAATTGAAAATCCACACAATTATAATGACGAATATGAGAGCCTCTCCAGTGGGAAGAACAAACCTGAGCAAGAAAGGCTTCAGCGTCCTCTTGGCGAAAGCAGAGCAATCCAATAGACTTAGCTCCTTCAGCATCGGAGATGAGAACGAACTCATTGTTGGAATTGCTGACGGTGAAGAGTTTGGTGCCGGCGAGGGACTTGGCCACCTGCTGGGAGCTGAGAGTAGCGGCGGCGGCGAGGGCATGTTTGGGTTGAGTGATTGACGCCAATAGGGAAAGAAAAGGAGGCGGAGGAGGAAGATCTAGGGTTCCGGCAAAGCGCTTATTGGTGTTGTTGAAACGAGTGGCGAGCTCGGCGCCGAGGCGGTGGCAGTTTTGATGGATGAAGTTGGAGAATGAGAGAAGTGGGTTTGAGTGTCCGCAAGGCACTGACGATTCCATATTCGCGCTTTCAACACTCAACAGCTCAATGGGAAATTCAACTTGCAAACTGCTACAATAACTACAGAGGTTGTTACTGCTCACGCTCACTATGGACGTCGGATTTTCAGTTTTCACTTTTCACACCCACTACTGGTATACAAAACTAATCTTTCTGGTAAATCCTGGAAACTATTTTAATTACCTACTGCATTATGGGCTTTCTGCCCATCACATCTACAGTTTTAGTGGGCCTATTGTTACCTATTGAAGTTAGAAAAAAAAAACAAACAGGTTATTGACTTGTTGTCCCGGGAACATTTTTGTCATGACTATTTGAAAATACTTTTAAGTCTCTCACCTTCTTAAAAGTTAGACGGATTAGTCCCTCCGTGCAAATATCTCCGTCAGACTTAACGGAAAAGTCTGACGTGGCTCCCGTTTCGATGACCTGGCGTTACGGCTGCACATGTGGCATATTAGTGGAAAGGTAGTTTTGAAAACTGGACAAAAAAGTCCATCTCCCTCAAAATTATGTTGTTTTGTGTGGCTGCCACAAAAATAAAAATATCATCAAATAAAATAAAAAGAGAAAAAAAAAAAAGAAAAACGAAAAGCTACTCACTCCTTCACTATCCCACTTACCCACTTCACCCTTATCACCACGCCACCATGAATGGCGGTGGAGGCGACCCGCCGGCGGCGGTGAGTTCCTCCTCTCTCTCACCCAACAACCCCCTCAACACCACCATCAACATCCTCGTCCACCTCAATCACACCACCAAAACCAGCCACCACCTCTGCGGCAGCAGCAGCAACAACAATCTCCAGTAGCATTGGATCCCGCCGTCGCATTAATGGGTCCCAAAATTTCATTTGTACCCTCGTCCCCGTGGCAATCCAACAATCACAATCATCCCATCCCTCAGCTCCATCACCATCACCATCATCAACAACAACAGAACCATCTTTAATTTCTTTGGCCCCACACTCTCTCTTACCTGCAAAATCTCTTCGGGTTGACTCATAATCTGTTTGCCCCTCCTCCTGGTGTACCCCAAATCCAAATTCTAACCCCAATTCTCAACTCCAACATTGGAATCGACGATCTCAGGAGATTAGGGTTTTCAGTCAAAATTGCCGCTACTACTACTACTAATATAAGCAATAACAACAACATTAGAGTTGATGCTTTTGTTCAATAGCAGAAGCAGCAGGAGTTGAAGCTAAAGTTCGGGTATTTGCCTAATGACATTTTTGCTTATGAAGTTCCACCTAATGGGGGGTGGTGGATTCGTTGCTGTACTTGAAGCTGAACAATGGGAACCTAAACTTCCATGTTGAACTGCATAAACAAGGTCTAAAATTTTCAAATTCTGCTGCGAATTTAGATGCTGTTGAACAAAACAGGAGAGGGATTGAGAGGGAAATAACAACAACAACATCAATATTAATAACAATAGTTTTCATGGTGGTGAAGGGAATCTTAGGTCTGAGACTAGTAGGGCTCCTCCGCCAGGGTTTGGGAACAAGCAAAGAGGAAAGGGTCATCGGGGCTCTGTGGGGAGAAGGAAGGGTTCAAAGGTTGAAGATGATTAAGCGATGCCTGTTGATTATAGGGGATTGGGTGGTAGGATTGAGGGTATGCACCCTAGGAAGGAAAATTTCAGGATGGTGTGTGGTGGGAGAGGGAGAGGAAATTTTTTGTCTAGTTTTCAAAACTACCCTTCCACTAATGTGCCACGTGTGCAGCCGTAATGCCAGATCATCAGAACGGGAGCCACGTCAGACTTTTCCGTTGAGTCTGACGGAGGTATATGCACGGAGGGACTAATCCCTCCAACTTTTAAGGAGGTGAGGAACTTAAAAGTATTTTCAAATGGTCATGGATGAAAATGTCTACGGAACAAAAAGTCAGAGACCTATTTGTCCTTTTGTAAAAAAAAAACTTAGAATAGTAAATACTATTTGACTATTTGTTACCTGCCGTGACCAAAAAAAAAAAAAAGACTATTTGTTACCTTGCTAAACCCTTCAGTTTTCATGTTTGAGTATATATGGATGAATCAGAGTGACTTCAAGCCTTTCCTTCAAGAGAGTTGGCCAAGGAACACCCCTTTTCAATATGTCATTCATGTCTTTATTGATAAGGTCAGAGAGTGGAACCACAACATTTTTTTGTCATATCTTCAAACAGAAGCATACCATCTTTAACAAGATGATGGGCATTCAACAATCTCTTAGATATGGAAGAAGTGACTTCATTGATGAGCTGGAGAAGGACTTAAATAAAGATTTGGAAGAGATCTTGGATATAGAGCAATTATTTTAGTTCCAAAAATTTAGGAAGAATTGGATTATTTAGGGATCGTAATACCCAATATTTCCATACTAAAATAATAATCAATAAAAGGCGCAACAAAATTTCAAACTCAGAGAAAATGCTGGCAAGTGAATTGAGGACTTAGAAGTGCTTCAAACTCAGGTTTGCAATTATTTAGTAAATCTCTTTAAAGGGAATGTACCAGATAGAAGTTGCTATCTGAATACCAGGACCTTCTATCCAGAACTAAACTAGAATAAAATCCAGCCCTTGAAATTCTTTGTTACATCTGAGATAATGGGTTGTCGACAGGATTTTATAAGGAGAATTGGCGTATTATAGGTGAGTCCTTACTTGAATTTGTAAATATGGCTTGGAGAAATCCAAAAACTGTTTCAACTGTCAACAATACCCTTCTTATTCTTGTGCCAAAAATTGGACACCCAGAATTTGTGTCGCAATTCAGACCCATTACCTTGTGTAATGTTACTTACAAAGTGATCACAAAAATCATTGCCAACAGAGTTAAGCCCCTCATAAATAGTAGAATCTCTCTCTACCACTCCAGTTTTATCCCAAAGAGGAGATCGAATACGTGATAACATCATTGCGGCATAAGAGATTGTGTACTCCATGAAGAAAACTAGAGTCAAAATTGGATATATGGTAGTGAAAATAGACCTTGAAAGGCCTGTGACCACCTTAGCTGGTCCTTCATCAAACAATCTCTTAGGCTGCATTTGGTAAGGGGGACTGAGATTGGGACTGGAGGACTAGGACTTAGTATTGTGTTTGGTGGCCAGAGACTAAAACTAAAATTTCAATCTCCGTCTCCAAAATTTCAGTCCCTTTGGTACCTCCAGAAAGTGAAGACACAGAGAATTAAAATTTTTGAAAGGAAACTGAAATTTACACAATACTTTCTATCCAAAATACCCCATTATATTTATAATATTCTAACATTACCCTATGTAATAAAATTAGGGTAAAACATTGTCTTCTTTCTCATTTTCCATCATGGCTCACTATTAGGACTGAGGATATCTCCAGCACCGTGGGTTAGGGTGGAGAGAAAAGGCCGTCGTCACTGCTGAAAAGACTCGCCACTAGGAGGAAGATTAGTTGGACTTTTTCCGTATCTTCTTCTCCTTTGCTCTGTGTAATCTTTCTCCTCCATACTTTTTTTTTATTTAATATGCCATATTCATCTCAGTGTCCATGATTTGTTCTATGATCTGTTCTATTGTGAGTGAAAAATTATACTATTTTCATGCGTTCATATGTTAAGATCGTTGTTTAAGGGTTAGGGTAAAGAGTTGGAGAATCATGGTGGATTAAAAAAATTAACACCCAGATGAAGAACTAATTAAATTATTCTAAGTTAATTGGTATTCAACAAATTTTTCAGCCATGTTTAATTCAAAAGCTTGTTGAAATTCTCCTATTAATATTTGTCACAAGTCCTAGCAATAACCTGGGCTTATGGGTTTAATTTAACTATTTATATTTTTTATTAGTTTAATAATAAAATCCTGTCAAACTTGTTAACTCAGTAGATAAGTTACTATATATGAGAAGTTCTACTTGAATTTAACAATTTATAAAAGGATATGATATGCTCATGAATCTATTGGTTGCCAAGTGTTCTGGTTGTGTTTGTGAAGTGTTTTTCATGTGCAAAATTTGTCCATCAGTGTATTGCATTTATATTTTCATTTGAGGTAAATGGAAAAAAGGGTTAAGAATGTTATTAGCTCAACTTCACTAATAATAATTTGTTATTTTGATGGTAGTTTTTTTCTTCACAGAGACAAAAAGTAGACTTTCATTTGTATAGTAAAGAGGGTTTGTCAAATATGGGAATATGATAGGGTGAGTTTTGTAACTCAGTGAGCAAACATTATATCTATAACCTACATGAGACAATACAAATTTTACCTTAAAAGTTATATTTCTTGGAAAGATGAGAAATTCATGTTAATTAATTATGCAAATAAATAGATAAATAGTTAAGCGGATGAACTGAAATGGGAGTTCTCATTCCAGATGTCAAATCAAATCGAATATTACACACTTAGGACGGCTCCACCTCCAAGGGTAGCCCTTTCCTCTAGTGTGCTCGTACGGTATAATAGATTCAACATGTGGCCTACATGTTGGGCTAGCAACGCCCCTGCTAGCTGAGGTCTGAGTTAGATGCATCTAAGTTAACGTCATAACCACCGTTAACTATGATTTTCTAGTCAGAGTCTCCCAAACCAATCCAAACCAAATCACTTATAACAAATCTCTAATACTTATAACATAAATTTCATAATAAATCAAATATATATAAGAATTCATACTAAAATTTAATTAAATTTTAAGAAAGTCAAGTAAGAAAACATGTATGCTTTACAAAATATATAAATATCGTCTCGTGTGTATTTTTATAAAATTATAAGTTTTTCACAAATCAATATTTATTTCAAAAATTCAAAAGTTAGAATAATAAAATATTTTCAAACTCTAAAAAAATAATTCAATTTAAATGTTGATAATAATACACTTAAAAATAATTAGAGACATAATATCCACTCACAACTTGGTTCTAAAGAACCGGAAGCAACTTTGAGCGGGCCACCGAGCTACCTGTTGGGTTTTTGGGCTCCATTCCTATGTGGAAAAAAAGCCTAAATGTTAGTATCCAAGCTCATGAATAGTTGAAGTGGCTGAGGTGAGTTAGGGTTGAGCGAGAGAGGTCTCATTTGCAAGAAGAACACCAAACACTAGAGAGAAGAGAAGAGAGAAAGCCATTTTCGCACATATACAAAGCTGTCTCCATAAATTGGTCGCTGCAGATTGGTTAACTGTTGGATCGAGCTCAAATTTGGACAGTGTGTTCCACACATCTGGTTCTTTGTTTTCACCGTTCGGATCTTCAATTAGATGTCTGTAGCGGAAGATATTAGCCACACACAGCAGCTCTATTTTTGTGGTATTTTCATCTTCTTGTTCTTGTTTTGTAAGCTTTGAAGCTTGGGTTGTTTGGCTTGTTGTATGCACGTTTTGTGCAGTAATTTGTGACTCTCTTGTACCCTATTTTTTTTTATCATAGTGAAGCTATTTGCCGGTCTTGGTGACTCGTGGTTTTTACTTCTCACATTGAGGAGGTTTTCCACGTTAAAAATTTTGGTGTGTTAGCTTGTCTCTAATTTCTGGTTTATGTGATTTTTCCGCTGCTATTGGGTATTATTGTGCTGGTGTTAATACTTGTTGTGAGTGGATATTGTTGCTCCTCTAATTATTGCAAGTAGGAAATTGTGTGTTTTTATTCCTATCAATTGGCATCAGAGCTCAGTTTTGGGTATTTGGTTATAACTTTCTTGAAAGATCGAGGCAAACAATTCTACTAGGATGATAAGTTTGAATGACACTAATTACCATCTATGGAAGGGCAAAATAAAGGATTTGTTGTTTGTCAAAAATCTACATTTACCTGTATTTTTTACACAAAAACCAGAATCTAAAACAGATTAAGAATGGGAGATTGAATACCAACAAGTTTATGGTTTTATTAGGCAATGGGTGGATGATAATGTTTACAATCACATTGCTAATGAGACTCATGCTAGGGCTTTGTGGAATCAAATTGAATCCTTTTATGCTTCCAAGTCTGGCAATAGTAAATTGTACTTGTTGAATATGTTAATGAATTTGAGATACAAAGAGAGGTCACAAGTATTAGATCACTTGAATGAATTTTAAAGGGTTTTGGATCAGTTGTCAAGCATGGGAATCAAGTTTGAAGATGAGGTTCAAGGATTGTGGTTGCTAAATACTCTACCAGATTCTTGGGAGACATTTCATATCTCTCTTACTAATTCTGTTCCAAATGGTAAAGTAAGCATGCAACTTGTTAAAGGTGGCATTTTAAATGAAGAGATGAGAAGGAAGACGCAGAATTTTTCGTCACACTCTGAAATGTTAGTCACTAAAACTAGGGGGAGAAATCAGAATAGAAGTCAAAAGGATAGAGGTAAAAGCAGGAGCAAATCCAAGTCAAGATACAAGAATGTTGAGTGTCATCACTGTCACAAAATGGGTCACGTTAAAAAATATTGCTTTCTTTGGAAAAAGGAGAACAAAGGTAAGCAAGAAAAGAAGGATGATGGTGGTAATGATCGTGTATCTTCTATTTCAGATGATCTTCTTACTGTTGATATTGTTGATTATGAGTACAAGATCAATCTTGTTTCTGATGATGAGTTCAGTTGGATAATTGATAGTGGTGCCTCAATACATGTTACACCGAAGAAGGAGTTCTTCACTTCTTATACTCCAGGTAATTTTGGAGTGCTTAAGATGGGTAATGATGGCTTGGCCAAAGTTATTGGTGTAGGAGATGTTTGTCTTGAGACTAATATGGGAATGAAGCTGCTACTCAAAGATGTTAGACATGCTCCAGATGTTCGCTTGAATTTAGTTTCAGTTAAAAGGCTTGATAATGAAAGCTTTGTAAACACTTTCGGCTTAGGACAATGGAAGCTTACTAAAGGCAACTTAGTGGTGGCTCGAGAAAAAGGTACTTCAAGTTTGTATGTGATGCATGCCATGATTGCGAAAGGTAGTGTGAATGCGGTTGAAAATAAAGAAGTTTGTAGCTTGTGGCATAGAAGACTTGGTCATATTAGTGAAAAAGAACTTAATTGTTTGGCTCAAAAGGATGCTCTTTCCGGTTTGAAGAATGCAGAGTTGGAGAAATGTTCTCATTGCATGACTAGCAAACAAAGAAGATTATCCTTCAAGAAGCATCAACCTTCAAGAAAATCGGACTTCTTGTAATTGGTGCACTCTGATATTTGTGGTCCTTTGAAGGTATGGTATTTTAGTGGAGCTATTTACTTTATTACTTTTATTGATGATCATTCAAGAAAGCTTTGGACTTATGCTTTGAAAACAAAGAACCAAGCTTTGAAAAAGTTCAAACAATTCCAAGCTTTGGTTGAAAGGTAAATAGGTAAAAAGCTTAAATGTATTCGCACTGATAATGGTGGTGAGTATTGTGGACCATTTGATGAGTATTGCAAGTAGCAAGGCATTAGGCATGAAAAGAAACCTCCTAAAACACGTCAGTTGAATGGTTTGGCAGAAAGAATGAATAGAACATGATTGAAAGAGTTAGGTGTATGCTTACTGAAGCTAAGCTACTTAAAGTCTTTTGGGGTGAAGCGCTACTTACAGCAGCTCATGTGATTAATCTGAGTCGTACAATTGCTTTGGATAATGATGTTCCGGATCATGTTTGGTCGGACAAAGATGTCTCGTATGGTCACTTGAGAGTCTTTTGATGTAAAGCATTTGTTTATATTCTAAAGGATGAGAGGTCCAAGTTGGATGTGAAGACAAGGTAGTGCATTTTTATTGGGTATGGTCAAGATGAGTTTGGTTACAGGCTTTATGATCCAGTTGAAAAGAAGCTTGTAAGGAGCCGTGATGTAGAGTTTATTGAAGACCAGACCATTAAAGATATTGATAAGGCAGAGAAGAGTCAATCACAAGAGAGCAGTGACTTGACTGATGTAGATCCAGTTCAGTCGCCTCTTTCGTCAGAACTAGCAGAGAATCAAGATCAGAAGCATATGCAGCAAAATGAGCCTTTGGTTCCTAATGACCAGGAGATGGGAGATCTGATTGATGCTCCAGTTGATGATGATGCTGATAATCAACTTGAGCTACCTGAAGATCCACCAGGTTTCCATCCTAGGAGGTCTACTAGAGAGCGACGACCTTCAACGAGGTATCCTTCTAATGAGTATGTGACATTTACTAATGGATATATGACCTTGACTGATGGGGGAGAACCTGAATGCTATGCGGAAGCAATGGAAGGTGACGACAAAAAGAAATGGTTTGATGCAATGCAAGATGAAATAAAATTCTTGCATGATAATCAAACATTTGAGCTTGTGAAGTTGCCAAAAGGAAAGAAAGCTTTGCAGAACAGGTGGGTTTATAGGTTGAAGCATGAAGAAAATTCTCAGTGTTCAAGATACAAGGCTAGATTAGTGGTCAAGGGCTACAGGCAAAAAAAGGGAGTTGACTATAATGAAATCTTTTTACCGGTTGTGAGAAGATCTTCTATTAGGACTGTTTTGAGTTTGGCTGTAAGTTTTGATTTAGAGATAGAGCAGATGGATGTGAAAACTGCTTTCCTTCATGGTGATCTTAAGAATGAAATTTACATGGAACAACCTGAAGATTTCATGGTAAAAGGCAAAGAGGATCATGTTTGCAAACTGAAGAAGAGCTTGTATGGCTTGAAGCAAGCTCCAAGACAATGGTACAAGAAGTTCGAGTCTGTTATGGCAGAACAAGGCTACAAGAAGACTACTTCTGATCATTGTGTATTTGTTAAAGAGTTTGCTAGTAATGATTTTATTATCCTTTTGATATATGTTGATGACATGCTTATTGTTGGTCAGAATACTTCTAGGATTGATATGTTGAAGAAGCAACTTGCAATGTCATTTGCAATGAAGGACCTTGGGATGGCAAAGGAGATTCTTGGTATAAGAATTGAGCGTGATAGAAAGGAAAAGAACCTTTAGTTGTCACAGGAGAAATACATAGAGACAATGTTACACAGGTTTCAAATGGAGAAAGCAAAGGCCGTTAGTACTCCTCTTGCTACACACTTCAAATTGAGTTGCAAGCAAAGTCCATCAAGTGATGAAGAGAAGGAAGACATGGAAAAAGTTCCATATGCATCAGCCGTGGATAGTTTAATGTATGCTATAGTGTGCACAAGACCGGATATAGCTCATGCTGTTGGTTGTGTTAGCCGTTTTGTTTTAAACCCAAGATGAGAGTATTGGAATGCTGTAAAATGGATAATGAGATATCTTTGTGGTAGTTCTAACATGAAGTTGTATTATGGAAGTGATAAGCCTATTCTAGTTGGTTACACTGACTCAGACATGGCAGGAGATATTGACTTTAGAAGGTCCATTTCAGGCTTCTTGATCAACTTTGCGGGTGGAGCTGTATCTTGGCAATCTAGATTGCAAAAATGTGTTGCTTTGTCTACTACCGAGGCCGAGTTCGTGCAAAGAGATGCTTTGGATGAAGAAATTCTTGAAGGAACTCGGATTTACTCAAGAGAGGTATGTATTGTTCTGTGATAGTCAAAGTGCTATATATCTTGGTAAAAACTCTACTTTTCATTCTCGATCCAAACATATTGATGTGAAGTATTATTGGATACGTGATGTTTTGGATACTGAGTTATTAGAACTTGAAAAGATTCATACTGATGAGAATGGTTCTGATATGATGACCAAGGCATTACCAAGATGGAAGTTTGAAATTTGTTACTTAATTGCCGGATTGGCAGTTACCTCCACATAGTCATGAGGGGGAGATTTGTTGGGTTTTTGGGCTCCCTTCCTATGTGGAGAAAAAGTCCAAATGTTAGTATCCAAGCCTATGAATAGTTGAAGTGGCTGAGGTGAGTTAGGGTTGAGCGAGGGAGGTCTCATTTCCAAGAAGAACACCAAATACTAGAGAGAAGAGAAGAGAGAAAGTCATTTTCGTACATATACAAAGCTATCTCTGTAAATTGGTTTCTGTAGATTGGTTAACCGTTGGATCAAGCTCAAATTTGGACAGTGTGTTCCACACATCAAGTTCTTTGTTTTCACCGTTCGGATCTTAGATTAGATGTCTGTAGCTGGAGATATTGGCCACGCACAGCAGCTCTATTTTTGTGGTATTTTCATCTTCTTGTTCTTGTTTTGTAAGCTTTGAAACTTGTGTTGTTTGGCTTGTTGTATACACGTTTTGTGCAGTAATTTGTGACTCTCTTGTACCCTATTTTTTTTTTTATCATAGTGAAGCTATTTCCTTGTCTTGGTGACTTGTGGCTTTTACTTCTCACATTGAGGGGGTTTTCCACGTTAAAAATCTTGGTGTGTTAGCTTGTCTCTAATTTCTGGTTTATGTGATTTTTTCGCTGCTATTGGGTATTATTGTGCTGGTGTTAATACTTGTTGTGAGTGGATATTGTTGCTCCTATAATTATTGCAAGTAGGGAATTGTGTGTTTTTATTCCTATCACTACCTGATGTCCAATAACTTTATAATTCTAGAAATATGATAATAATAATAATATTTGTAAACTAACAATATTGTCAATTAACAAAATCTTACTCAATTTGACAGAAGTTCCAAATTTTTGAACCCTAATAACCCTAATTTGGATTTATGCATACCTATAAATATAAAAATGACAAAAATTAGAGATATTGCTAATTATTGAGTCAAAGAGTTACCTTGAAGCCTCAATAATAACCGGAATTCAAAAATTGAATGCTTCCTTCACTCATTAAGTTGAAATGCCATGATTTGGGGGTTTGAGAAAATGAGATTTTGAATAAATAGAGATAGAATAGAGAAGAAAAAGGAAGCAAGATGATGAAGGTGAGTTTGATGATATTGGATGGTTGGTTGCAAAGAGAAAAAATAAGAAAAAGATGAGGAAATGTAGTTGGGAACAGAAGGAAAAAGAGGATTTTAAATTTTGTTTTTGGGAAGAAATGAAAAGAAAATGAAAGACAGAAAGGGGAGAGTCGGGGAGGGTCGAAGAGAGACAAGGAATATTTAAGTGGGGGCATGTGCCCCCACGTGTTCTCTCTTTCTTCTTATTTTTTTCCCCTTCTTTCTCTCGGTTACTACATTTTGTCTCCTGTATTTTTGTTTTGCTATATTAATATTTCCTCTACTTTCCTGTTTTACTTGAACATAGGTTGTGTACACCGTCTCACCTTCTTAAAAAAATCCAGAGCTGGACAACTATATAATGTTAATTACTTTAATTCTTTAACAAAAATGAACTGTACACTTAACTAGTCAACCTAATACTTTTATAGCATCTTTTATTATAGTAGTTTTAATTTAATTTCTTTGATGATGAATAATATATTTCTGAATTGTAAGGTCAATAATAATAATAATAATATAATTGTTGTAATAATATGAAACTCTATGTATAACTACATGACAATGTTAAAGTTAACTCAGATAGTTAGTTAATAACCACTGTGATTTGATCACAACTGTAATTAATTTAAATCTAGCTATAGTTGAATAATTTGCCTATAATGTTCACTAGTTATTTAATGTTTAACCTTTATTTGTGGATGCAATGTTCTTTGTTTTGGATTTTTACACTCATTAATCCTTGTCTTTTGCATACACCTAGAACATATGATTGGTCAAATATAATTTTATGTTAGATCAATAATTGAGATTAGTTAAATTTATTTGTATTTATTTTGTGTTCATGATTTAGACTAAGTTGATGTGATGTGATTACTTTTATAGGAGATAATGGACCGATAGAAAAGAATTAGGAAATGTGTTACTTTTCATCAAATGATGGAGGTTGAGGTATGATAATATCATGTATTTTTTTTGTTCTTACATTATTTGTGTACTTTAGAAATAGAAGTGGTGGTCAATTGTCCTTATGTGGAAGAGTGAATTCTAGAATTAGACGTGATACATTAGATTGTATTATCAGCGAGGGTGATAAAAATTGTTTTTGGGAGTTGAGAATGAACACCAATGTTTTGGCTACTTGTGTGAGTTGCTTGAAGTTCATGGCGGGCTAATAGAGGATGCTCAATTAAGATTGGCAGAGCAAGTTACCACTTTTTTTAATTATCTTAGCGTATCACAAGAAAAATTATAGTCTTCAAGTTAAATTTTGTAGGTCTGAAAAATTATAAGTTGGTATTTTAATAAGATTTTGAAGTCCGTTATACGTATTCAAAATTTGTTATTTGCTAAGGCCTCACCAGTTGAAGAAGATTGTATGGACATTGCATGAAAAAAGTTTAAGGTATAGTTTATGGCTTCCATGTGTAGTTTGTATTGGGAATAACACGTTTCTCTATCATGTTGTCTAAATTTTGTATTGGTGGTAGGGTTGTCTGGGAGCATTAGATGAAACTTACATAGAAATGACCATTTCTAAACGTGATAAGCCTTGATATAGAATAAGAAAGGATACGGTAAGGTTTGTACCAATATTCTAGGAGTGTTTAACCGAGACATGATATTTGTTTATGTGCTCAATGGTTGGGAAGGATCGGCTTCCAATTTAAGAGTACTGCAAGATGCAATCACGCGTCACATTAGTTTAGAAATACCACATGGTAAAATTGTATTATAATTAGTGTAACTTAGTTTTTACGAATTGAGATCATGGTTTAAGCTTTTCACAAAGGTTGTGTTTGGTATTTATAGATAACTACTATTTAGTTGATGCTGGTTACATGAACGGTCCCGGGTTCTTACCCTATAGGGGTACTCGTTATCATGTAAGAGAGTGGGCATAAGAAACACGTGCACCTTGCAACCACCAAGAGTATTTTAATAAGAAACACTCTTCTGCTAGGAATGATATTGAAAGATGCTTTGGACTACTTAAGAAGAGATGGTCAATACTCAGAAGTCCTAGCTTTTATCCCATTAAAACTCAAGAGTCAGATAATAATTAATTACTTGCTGTTTGTTACAAAATTTCATTCAATTGAACATAAATGTGGATTCTGAAGAGCAATACGGTCTCTTAGATGATTTTCTGCCTATTGGAGATGATGACTCAAAAGAGGTCATTGATGTAGTAGAGAATACCATTGAGTGGATACAATGGCATGATAACATGGCAATCGAGATGTATAAGGAGTGGCGAGCTAATCATGTTGTTTAAAGCATGTTGTATTATTGGATGAGACTATCTTCAAAGTTTGTGTAATAAAGCTTGTATTAAGACCCTGTGAAAACTTAATTATTTATTATGACTTATTCATGTAATTAGGATTTATTGTAAGACTTGTTTTAATTTTATTTTATTCGATATATGACTTTTTAATATTACTACTGATATCCTTTTTAACGTTATTATATGGGAAACTCTTCATATCAACCTATATTATGTTATTCATGTAATTATATTTAAAACTTGTTAATAGGTGAGCATGGATAAGCACATGTGGAGTGATGAGGAAACCGAGGCTTTTGTTGGATTCATGGAAGAGTTTGTTGTTAATAGAATGAAAGCCAACTGCAGACAATTCAAGCCTGGGACTTTTGAAAAATTTGTTCTGAAGATGATTGAGGCATTCTCTAAATGCACTGTAACTACTAAGCACTGTAAAATAAACATAAGCAACTGAAAGAAAAATTTCAATACGCGTGATAGCTTGTAGTGGATTCGGGTGGAATAATGAAAAATTGTGTGTTGAAGTTGATAGTAAATATGTTCTTGATGCATAGATGAAGGTAAAGTTTCACCTATATTTTAATAGAATCCAACTTAATTCTTTTAATATTAAATTTACTTCGTTATATTGTACTTCAAATACATCCAACTAAGTTTTATACTCCGGAAAAGCCTTTCCCTTTCTTCCATCAGCTAGAGGGTATTTTTGGAAGGGACAGGGCTACTGGGGCTGCTGCAGTTAGCGGATGTGACGCACATGAACAAGTGAATGAAAAACAAGAAGATCAAAGTCTACGAATGGATGAATTTGATTTGTCAGCTAATCCAATGACTAACGGGTCGCCTCCTCCACAAGGGGCAGCTTCATCCTCTGAAGCTGCTGCAACGAGCGGCAAGATATCGAGTAAGAAGAAAAAGCAGATGAGCATATTAGAGAGGATGGCAGAACATGTTCAAGTTTCAACTGAGGCACAAGGGAAACATGTTCATATACTAGCTGATGCTATCTCAGGTTTCAACGACAAGTTTAAGATGGTGAGAAATTAGAGCATCTTGGCTTTCGTGATTTGGAAGTTATTCAAGTTGTTATGAAGTTTGCTGAAAATACTAACTTATAGAAGAGATTCTGGAGTTTGACGAATTCTCAGAAAATCATACTAGTCTAATCCATCCTTAAAGCAAACTAGATTTGGACCAGTTAGTCATTATATGTTTTGTAAAATTTTCATATTTTGATACATCTTGATGTGTACATGCATATGTTATTTGGAAGAAGTTGTAAAGCTTGGTTTGTAATGTAGGACAATAGAGGAACAAATTGTCCAGTTTGTTGTGCATTAAGCCTTTGAATCTTCTTTTTGGCATCCATATTTAATGAAATTTTGAAAAACTTATCACATTATCTATTTATGATGCTAAAGTTGCTTTCCACATGATCGGTTTGATAGTTTTCCTTTAGCCAATTGATCTTGGTGCTTCCTAGTATTCTATGAGGTTAATTGTATAAATTGATGTATAGTTCGGTTGGAGGACCATATATTCTAGGAATATGTTTTGCTTGGATTAATTGTATTGTCAGATAGCACTATTTTATTGGTTAGGGGTTGTCCAATGTATTTGTGGATGTGTAAGTGTGTAACTATTTTATTTACCAAACTATAGGAAAGGTAATTATCCTTTGCTCTATATTTCATCTCTTGGCATCTATGTTTATTCTGAAGCTAATTCTGTAGCTTTTTGAGGGATGTATATATGCAAGAGTTCAATCTATTAACTATGAATTTAAATTAATTTCTATTTGGTTACCTTGTTCCACAATAACTTATCCTCATGAGGACAAGGCATCAAACACCTTAAGTCATGAATATTTACAAATCTCACCTGCCATAGGTCCAGATAATGCATTCTTCCGAAGAAGCAAAATTTTGAGCTTTTTACTTGTACATAATAAAATTAATTCAAGCAAAATGAAACATGTCATTTAATTTACAATATCCATAACAAATATACAAAATTTACTAAACAAAAAATCCATACTAATTCCATTTGCTTGGATATGATTATATCATAGTAACCTAAAAAGATACATAATTTTTTGTACAAGTTGAAGGATATAGAACGAGGAATGAAATGAGGTTTAAAATCCACACAAGTTGAAGAATCTCTTAAAACATGATAGAGCTACCGGAGCTAAATTTCATTACATCAATGATTAATAAAATACATCTGCACAATATTAATCTCAAATTAAACATGTAGAAGAAAAGTTATTAGGCCAAAATTTCAAGACAAATGAAGCTATAACATCATTTTTTACTCTACAGCTTAAAAAAATAGAATAGTATAGGAACTTACAATAGTAGTGAGGATCAAAAGGTAGTGATAATTCTGTAAAAAGAAGGCCTTGAATAATTTCACAGATATCCATCCTATGATCTGTCTAATTAAGAATGTAAGTCTAACATTAACAGGCACAAACCAATTGCACAAATTAGGATAATGAACAAACATACCTAGTTCTGAATAATCTCTTATATTCAATAAATATAAATAAATTATTCATCATTACTATTTAAGAAAAGGGTACATTTGCAAATGTGATAAAATTCAACTAGAAAATCACTACTAGAAAATACTAGATTACAGACATATTTTTCCGACAAAATTTTACTGTCGAAAATACCGACAAATTTTCGACAAATTTTTTGTCGGTAAAAATTGAACAAATTTTTAAAAAAATTTACCGACAGATTCTAACTTCCCTCGGTAATTTTGTCTGTAATATTCTAAAATGGTGGCCGACAAAAAAATCTGTTTGTAATATTTGATAAATCTCTCTGAAATTTGAATCAACAATCAAGTTAAACAATATTTACATGAACACAGATCCCATTCGCACAAAACACTAACATATTTGATGCTGAATTCATCTTCTCCGATCCTTCTTTTAAGCTTGGTCTTCTCCTCTGTAAGACTCTCTCTCTCTCTCTCTCTCTCTCTCTCTCTCTCTCTCTGAGATTCAAGTTGAAAATAGGGCAAAACTCGCGTTGGAAATGTGACTTCACCATCGCTTCTGCTTTGTTGCCGCTCGCTAGCATGAGCTCCCTCCGTCGCTGCTCACTCGCACGAGCTCTCTTTATCGCCGTTCGCATCACATGAGCTCCCTCTACCACCTCTCAACTTCTGTCTTTCTTCGTCTCTCGCCATCCATCCTCGCCGTTCACAACCGAGTCATCGTGTCACCAGATCTGAAACCTACATGTACGTCTTTATCTATTTTAGATTCTGGAATTGCTATTGATCTATATTTTTTTGTTGAATTCAAATGTTCATACGTTATTGTTGTATCTAAAACTCGTTCTGTTCCACTTTCGTTTTATGGTTTAGATTTTTGTTCTTGAATCTTCTTCAAGGTTTGAATTTGGTTTTGAAAGTATCTCCAATAATTGTTATGGCTAAAAGTTTGCATTGAAGATAATGTATTGTGCCTTCTACAGTTCTGCTTTTGAGGTAAGATGGAGAGATTACCATAGTCTTAAATTGGAAAAAGGAATAGGAAGATTTGTTGTTTGAATTTTTCATTTTAAGGAACTATAAATACAGATTGGACTAGGGCTTACGGTATGCCAGCAATTTGGTGGAATCAATAGAATTTGTTTCTATCTCAGCAGTATTTTTGAGCTAGCAGATAATTTCACTTTGAGTCTCTAATACCTTAATATTTTTTTGCATAATTGAAAGCATGATTGGAATGTTGAATAAGCTTCTTGAAGCAAAGAAGCACTAATACTTTTGTTTTGTTTTGAATAATGTCTGAATTTCATTATGTCATAGGATTTTCTCGTTTGCTGGAATAGTAATATATGCTTGCATTCAGGTTCCTACTTTTAATTTATTCACAATTCTTGGAAAATAAATTTTTTCCCTCAATAAACTAACTCATCAATTGATTTTGTTTTTTGGAGATTGTGATCACTGGCCTTGATGCAGCTCTGATAGATAAAACTGGCAGGAAGCCCCTATTACTGGTTGATTCAAAGCAGAGAACAACTCACCTTCAAACTTTGTTGGTTTCCTTATCAAAACTCTTTTCTTGTTTAACATTCTAGATTCTTATTTTCTTTTAGATCTCTGAAACTAGATTAGTAGCTGGTTGTATATTTACAGCAGCTGCATTCTACCTTAAGGTGACAATAAATAAATATTAACTTATTTTCTTCTTCTTCTTTCGTATTCTCTTTCATTTGTGAAGTTAAGTGGTACTTAGCAGAGGCACCTACATAGCTAAAACTTCCAAATCTCGAGGATTCACCACCTTCTGCTCTGCCCATGGCTCAGCCTCTAGTGAAGAAGGACGATGACCATGACGATGAAGGTCATTCATTCTTTCTTTCCCTTTCTTCTTCCTACTTTCTTTCTTTCTCTGCCACTCCTCCATCACTATGTTTCGCTTCCAGATCCAATGCTTAATTTCTGTTTCTCATTCTTAGATCCTCGTGTCGGTGCCTTGTTGATCTGGTTCCGATTCGACATAGGACATAGTTTATTAAGATACTTGTGTTGATTTAGGCACGTAATTTGCAATGCAGATCTTTATTTCTTTGCAATTGATTGTTTAGAATTTGTTATACTGCTCAGTTGATTCATTGATATTCTTCATAGCTAGTTTTTACATCTTGCTCCGGAGTCACGCTTGTATACTGAGATGAATTTGAGTGTACTATCATGAATGTGTTGTATTAATTTCATTTTTTCTCTGGTTTGTTTAACAGCTGAGTATTCTCCCTTCTTAGGAATTGAAAAAGGGGTTGTTCTTCAGGAGGCAAGAGTTTTTAATGACCCACAACTAGATGCTAGAAGATGTTCACATGTTTTTATTTATTTATCTATCCCAGCTGGGTAATCTATCTTTATTTTCATTTCCTTTGGTTCAAGCACTTTGTTTATAATTGTAATTTTGAGTTCTTGAAGTTTTGATTGATGAATTTAATGTTTCATACTTTCTTTATGTTTGTTTGGATGTTTATTGTTGGTATTGTTGATAGTTGGTTATAGTTTGTTATTTTTTCTTGCAATTTTCCATGTTTTACTTTTATGCACACAAGGTGTTTGTGAAAATGCCAACTTTAGAATTTGAGTAGATTTTCTCACCTTGGCTTGTGGTTTGAGTTCCTAGGATACTAGAGTCATAATGTCTGATATTTAGTGGTAATTCTTGGGTAGTTAGTTGACTCTTGTTTCCATTGACGCTAGCTTTTTACTAACTAGTTTGGTAAGTTAGCTAGGACTTATGGATTAAGGTCAATTATGCTTGCTTGACTTACTCCTCGATGGTTGGGGTTAACTAGGCGAGATTGACTCATCATAATTATCATAGTTGTGGTTATGGCGATGATAGGATTCCTTGGATCCTCATTCCCAAGTCAAGGCCCTTTTATTGCATTTATAGCATTTTCACTAGTTTTGATCTTGTTTCCTTTTTACTGGCACTAATTCCCAAATTTGATCATCTCTTAGTTCTTATATTGCTTAGTTCTTTTAATCTTTCATTTCTTGATTTCAAAACCCCCCTTTGCCTCCACAACCAAAAGCGTGACACTTTCAATTGCATCCTAGGGAGAACGACCCGATGTTGAAGTACTCTTGATCTTGGTTATTTGATTTGAATTTAAACATTTGATTTGGGGAATCCATTGTTGGTCTAGACTATACTTGCAACGAACATATTCTATTTTGAGAAATTCTAGATCGACAATAGTTCTTCTCATCACACTTTAACTTGCCAAACTTTGTACTTCAACATCTTGTGTGTATATTGTAGGTTGTTGGGCACATGGATCTTCTTGAAGGTGACCCCTACTTGAAGCAAAGGCTTCGTCTTCGTGACTCATACATCACAACCCTGAATGTGTTACAAGCAAAGGCATTTTTTTTTGTTATGTCAGTGGATATGTAAACATTGTATAACCTATTCTATGATGTCTGCTGGATATTTAGATCAGCATCATATGACTGTGTCTCTAATACTATTGTTATTTATATAATAAGACTTTGATCCCTTATGATGGCATATTTGGTTATATAAAAAATGTTTCATGTTTTTATTTTATTTTATTTCATATTTTTAATACTAAAAAACAAGTTTATTTTGTAATGAAAAAATCTAAAAAAAATTCTATTTTACCTTACTAATGGATTTACAGATGGATTTTCTGTCTGTATTCAGAGTTTGGGATGATTTTCCAAGGTTCCAATTATAGACAGAAAATCTGTCGAAAATCTGTCACCAATTATCGACAAAAAATCTGTCTCTAATTACCGACGGAAAATCCGTCGAAAAGTTCGACGTTCTAGGGAAATGGAGGGGGGAATTTATAGAGGAAAAATCTGTCGGTAACGGGTAAAAATCCGTCGGTAACCAAATATCTGTCTGTAATAAAGACTAAATCTGTCTGTATTAAACAATTTTCTAGTTATGAATATAAGTGAATGAGAAAATAAAGAGGTAGTATATCCAGGCATTTTATATTTTTTGGTCTATTGAAAAACCTAAACATGAGAAAATGAAATACCACACACGCAAATCACTTGTTTCTCAAAGAAGCGAGAGAAATTGTGAGCATATACAAAGCTAACCACGATAATTGTGACTTGCTACAATAATTAAGTTGGTGATTGCTATGAACCTTGAACCCCTTCGCAGTTGAAAACAACTACTCAAATTGTGACTATATACAAATCTAACCATGATGTTAACTACCTAAGATTAGTTCCATCATCAAATCATCAGAAATTTTATGTCAAAGATTTCATAATCGTCAAGTTACATGCCTTATTTTCAAGATAGCCTCTGTTTCCAACATCAATAGCAACCAATTTACTCTTCTCTATAGTAGTCCCTGAAACCAAGCACACAAATAATTTCAAGAAGCCACCATAGAACAACAGAGACTTAAAAAAAAGAGAGGAGAATAATAGAACACATTCAAGAAATCAAAGATGATAACAACAACGAGACACAACGAGACACAACGAGAGAGAGAGAGAGAGAGAGAGAGAGAGAGAGAGAGAGAGAGAGAACCTTATGCAAAGTAATGGAGAAATGTTGGGAAGGGTTCTTCGTCGGAGGTGAGCTTGACACCGAGAAGGGGAGCAACACCGGCGAATCAAGAAGAATAGGAGGAGCCACTAGAGATTGGGAAGGGAGAAATGGGAAAGGGTTGTCCGAAGGGTTGGGTTAGGGATTAGGGTTATTTTTCTTTTTAATTAGTAGGGGTAATTTAGTCATTCTATTTATTTTAGTCTCCATTTTTATTTTGAACTAAACAGAATACTGAGACATAACTTAGTCCTGTATATCTTATACCAAACACAATATAGAGACTTAATTAGGTCTCTATCTCTCAGTCTCAGTCTCTCAATCTTTGTCTTTTAATCTCAATCTCTCTGTCAAACACAACCTTAGGAAGTTCTCTCTTTCACAGGATCTGATAAAGCTTATTATGACTTGTGTCACTATCTCTAGTTTTCAAGTGTTGTGGAATGTTGAAATTGCAGACATGTTCCTGTCTACGTGTGTGATTAGACAAGGGGATCTCCTCTCACTATACTTATTTGTCATTTTCCTAAATAGGCTTTTCTATATGATTGAGGATTTAATCTTTGGGGGGAAATAGAATCTTATTATTGTTGGAAGAAATGAGCCCTTATCACATTTACTGTTTGCTGATAACCTCATGTTTTTTGCAGAAGCCAACACTGATCAGATAGGAATCCTCAAGAATTGTCTGGATAAGTTATGTTTTGCTTTAGGGAAAATTTTCAGTAGCCATAAAAATAAAATGTAGTTATCTCAAGGAATTGCTGAATCCATAAACAAAACATAGTTGCTGTTTCAGGGTTCGAAGAAATCAAGGAAATTGGGAGATACTTGGGGGTGTTCTTGTTGGATGGGTGTAGTAAAGAAAAAAACTTTAAGCACATAATGAATAAGGTAAAAGGATAAGCTTAATGGCTGAAAACAGAAGAGCCTATCCATGACATGGAGGATTGTCCTAGCCCAGGCTATGATTGCACCCATAGCCAATTTTTTTTGTCAAAATATGAAAAAGACTCAATGTAAATTTATATAGGGATCTGATGATATCAATCGAAAAATACATCTTATAAAGTGGGTTACTTTCTGGTATCCAAAAGAAGCTGGAGGACTGTGGGAGTTAATTACTAAGTCAAATATTTTCTGGACCAAGGTCTCATGACACAAGTATAGAGATGGTTAAGTGAACAGGCTAGAGGGGCTAATGTAAACAACTTAGACCTTTGGAAAGATATTAACCAAATGAGGATTTTCATTGAGGATGGTATTCTTAAAAGAGTTGGTAATGGAGCGAATACTTATTTTTGGAAGAAGAATTGGTTGAATCTCGAATCTCCTCTTATTGATTTCAGGTCACCAAATATAGTGATCCAAGATGAAGACTCCAAAGTTAAAGATTATGTAACTGTTGAGAACAAGTGGAATATAGACGGGATATCTAATGTTCTCCCCGAAAATGTTATTATGAGAATTGATGCAGTCCGAGTCCTCAGGAGCAATGATCCCCCATATAGTATGGCGTGGAAGCACTCCTATGATGGGCGCTTATCCATTAAATCCACGTATTTGGTGCTGTCCAACACCCCTCCAAGTAAAAACATATGGAGAAGGATTTGGAATTGGAAGGTTCTTTGTCGTATTGCAATCTTCCTTTGGCAAGCACCTCACAGTAAACTCATGACTAGTGACATAAGACATAAGTGGTATGAAGTCTCTCCCCTATGCCACTTTTGTCACATCCATCAGGAAGACACCCTTCATGTACTCTGTGACTGTGAGGGAGCGAGAGAAATCTGAAGAAATTTAGTAGACCCTGGTAAGTTTCTGAACTTCTATGCTTTAGATTTGGAAGATTGGAGTGATAGGTACCTTAGCTCGAATTGGGGAACAAACCATTTGGTAGACTGGTGTTACATCCTTTCAGTAGGCCTCTGGTATCTCTGGAAATAGAGAAATATGGAAATATTCCAGAGTCATTTCAAGAGGCCAAACAACGCCCACTCTCTTATACAAGAGTATGCCCACATCATACAAACAGTAATCAACAACAAGCAGCTAAGTACAGGCTCTAGAGTGAGCCACCAAATAAATATTAAATGACAACGTCCCCCTCCCCCACCAATTGGGTCAAGATAAATTCAAATAGTGCAGTCAAGAAGAACCAGGGGTCTTATTAGAAACAATGAGGAAAAAATAGATTATTGGTTATACAAGGAACTTGGAAATTTGCTTGGCGTTCATTGTGGAGCTCTGAAGGTGTGGTTAGAGAGCAATTATTTTTTTTTATTGTGAACATAGAGGGTCAAAGACCCAAAAAAAAAAAAAAAAAAAACAAAATTAACCAATACCCCTATTCTAAGGGAACCAACACAATTCATAAACAAGGCATGACATATATCTAGAGGGGAAGCATCAAATAGATGGATGCCAAATGGAAGGTCCTGGCCTTTTTTTTACTAGAGTGTCTGCTATAGAGTTGGCTTTCACGCAATGTGTGCACAATATTCACTTTTTGAAGTCGGGATAAGAAGCTTAATATCATCCAAGAGAGGCTTGCAAGAGTGGGATTCATGGCATTATTCTTTAATGAATTTTACTGCCGTCCAAGAGTCTGACTCGATATTAATGTGTTAGAGCTCTTTAGCAATGGCTATTTGCAAGCATTTGATAAATCCCTATAACTCAGTATGAACAATTAAACAACATCTAATGTGATAAAAGAAACTTGTGATATATCTTCCGAAATGATTTCTAAACATGCCACCAAAAGTCACACTATTCTTTTGCCCGAAGAAGGAGCTATCAACATTTAGCTTGAAGCAATGCTCTGGCGGGGACACCACCTAATAAGACGGTCATGGACTGAATTATCGGATTTGATCAAAACATAGCTTTTCATCACCCTAACAATCTCAGCACAACGGTTCCTAATGGCATTTATAGCAGCCACAAGATGAATCATTTTGTCTTTAAACACAAGCGTGGGGGGGGGGAGGGGAGATCCTTCTGAGCGAATCATATCATTCCAATCTATTGACAATTAAAAAAAACTGTTTATACTAAGAATATAGCATAACGGCGGTCGGGAAAGTGGGCCCCCATTGTCTAGTGGTAATACCACAATGAGAAAATAGCAACTCCAAAGAGGCAAGATAAGTTCGTTGTCATAGACAGGTTCTTTATAAGCCAACTCCGTTTATTAAGCAGAAAGATATTATCCAAGGTTTCACTAGGGAGAAAAATTCTAAAACAGTGATAGATAACTGATATGGAAAAATTAATTCCGCATAACTACCGGCAAGTATACTGGGTTATATCAAGTAATAAAACTCACAAGAGTGAGGTCGATCCCACAAGAATTAAAGGATTAAGCAATCAATAGTTAATTGATTATTCTAGTTAGACAATCATAGTTGAATGATAAGCAAACAGGAAATGTAAATGACTTGAAATTAAAAGAAAGTAAGAAAGTAAATGACATGAATGTAAAGTGCAAGAAAGTAAAGTGCTGAAAAGTTAAATTGCAAGAAATGTAAAGTACAGGAAATGTAAAAGTACTAAGAAAGAAAAGTGCAAGAAAGTAAATAACTAAAACTAAGAATGAAAAGAACATTGGGATCAAGAAATATTGCATTTTCAGGATCAACAATTCTCATCTCCTCTTCAATCATGCAATCATTGATCTCTTGAAAAATCATAAGTAATCAAACTCCAATCTCTTGGTGATTTGATTTCTCTTAACTTGATCAATTGCCAATCTCTTGATCTAATTGCTCATGAGAAGAGATGAAGTTCAATTTCTGATTCAAAGGCCACACAACCCTCAAGATATCAATTCAAAGTGGTTACATGTCACATACCGGACTAAGAATTATCAACCAAGAGAATTATGAGAGAAGAGCCTCAAACTGAATTCCATGACTCCTTTCTCAAGTTCATCATGAAATTCAAATAGATCTAATCCCTCTCTCGATAGTAATTAGATCTTTGAAGCACAAAGACTCTCTCTAAAGAAGCAATGAAAGAAGAATTGAAGATGAAGAATGAAAATAAATCAACCCATTAAATTGCAATAGAGCTCTCTTTCCCAATGGAAAAAGTTAGTGACTCAACTAAATATTTACAAATGTAAGAAAAAGTAGAAAAAGAGTGTGTGTCAAAAGAGGCGTCCGAAGACCCCCTCCCCTCTCCACGTCTATCCCTATGATGAAACTAAGACCTATTTATAAGCCATCCCAGATTACAAATTCAAATGGAATTCAAAATAAATTACAATCAAATGAAAATTCACTATTCTAGATGCTTCTTGTGGCCTTGATTGGTTGACAATTATGGGCTTGCTTGCTTGAATTTTGAGTGGACTTGGAGTGAACTTAATTGAGCCAAGATGAAGCTCTAGGGGTCATTTGGCATGTATGGGCGCTGGTTATCATTTGTCACGCGTACGCATCGTCCATGTGTACGCGTGACCCTCATTGCTGGCGTTGAATAATCGAGCGCCCAAACCAACGCCAAACTTAGCGCCAGGCCTCACTTCCAGGGGCAAAAATCTTCATCCTCACGCGTACGCGTCGCCCACGCGTACGTGTGGCCTTCGTTGTGGGTGCTGAATAAACGAGCGTCCAAACCAGCACCAAACTCAGCACCAGGCCTCACTTTCAGGGGCAAAAATCTTCATTCTCACACGTACGCGTCGTCCACGTGTACGTGTGACCCTCAAATTTTTTAGATGAAATATCGAAGGCGCTGAGTTACTTAACTTCATTCTCAACGCCAAACTCAGCGCCAGGGGTGCTTTGCATTCCCAATGCCGAACTCAGCGCCATGGTCTTTCTTGATGTGTGTTGTTGGGCGTTGGTTTTATTCAACGCCACTTCAAGCGTTGCCTTTGCTTTATGCTGGGCGCTGGGTTTCTGAGCGCCACTTCCAGCACCATCCTTTCTTCATTGCTTCATACATGCTTGCCTTTATGGATCCATAATAATATATTCATACTGCTTGCCTTATGGATTTATTACTCAATGTATCAATTGCATGCTTTTTTTGGCTTATCATATGAACACCTCATGCATTTATTTGCATTTTTGATGGGTTCCAAAGTATGTCCAAACTTTTTCTTTCTTTTTTTAAGTTTGTTTTGTGGTTTTTGCTCATTTTTTTACCATTTTCTACAAAATTAATCAAATCAAAGAGATCAAAACAATATACAATTTAAGCATAAAAATACTCAATAATTAAGCATTATAAATTAATTTTTATATAAAAAAGTATAAAAAAATATAACATGATGTCCATACATCAATAACATTTTAGAAAAGCAAATAAAAAGTGAAAATGACACCATATTGTATCATAGAATTAGAGAATTTCTCACCAGAGATTGGTAGGTGAAGATTACTCATTTCTATAAAGAAGCTAATACCTGTACAAACTGGATAGGCAGGATAGCAAATTGGAGTTTGAAGCATAATCTCAATACTAATTACTGAAACTACCCTCCAGTTGGAATATAACCCCTTCTATTATAGAGTAGTTTTTTTTTTTTGTGCTTTCTTGGGCCTCTCACCCTTTTGTATACCAAAAAATATGAATAATGATTGTACTTCATTTTAAACATCCTTATAATATTGCTCAAAAAAAAAAAAGTCCTAATATTATTAAAAAACTCAGCTATATTAATATGTTCCATTAATGAAGATGCATGTTTTAGTGAATTTCTATTTTTTATCTTTCACATTTTTTGTTGTTTAAATTTAAATAGGTTTAATTATTTGATTAGTCTCTATAATTTCACCAAATTTATAATTAGGTCTTTATACTTGTTTTTCTTTTAATTAGGTCCGGACACTATTTTTAATTTTGTAATTAAATTTATCTTAGTGCAAAAATTATTAGAATTAACTGAATATTTTTTTACAAATTAAAGGTATTCATAATTAAAAACTTAATTAAATCTTTGACTATATATTTTTTCGGAGAAATATTCTATTAATTTTAATATTTTTTATATATAAAAACCTAATTACAAAATTAGAAGTAGTGCAAAAACTCAATTGAAAAGAAAAAGAATATAAAGACCTAATTATAAATTTAGTAAAAGTAAACTATAGAGACCAAAAGAGATTAAACCATTTAAATATCCAATTCCTATAGGTTTTCCTTTAATTTGGTAACGATTCCTAAAAAAAATGAATGAATTAGGTGCGAAATCCACATACTCCCTCTTATCTTTCTTCGCAGAAGGCTTCAAGTAGAGTAAAGTAATAAAAAACAAGAGTCTCAAACTCTCATTCCATCAATGGGGGATGCATTTGTCAAATCTATTCCTTTGGTAAACGCACCTCTGCCATAAACATTCTCTTTTAATATTTCTAGTCGTTGTGTTCCTTTCCCACCAAACCGCCCAAGGTCCTGGATTTCTATCTAAATGAATAATGGCACGGGCAGTTTTATTCTAATAATATTTCTCTGAGATAATTTCATGCCGTGAGAATAAGCGGAACATCTTTTCTTTATCTGCCAAACTTGCAAAAAAGGAGAAAAAAAAGAACGTAATGTATTGTTTAATCGACATTATAAGCTTTATCTTTAAGCCAATTTTAGGCGGTTCATTGTACTGATCATAAATGTGTATCCTGGTACTGCTATATACCTGCCAAAAAACATTTCAGAAGATACGATTCTTATTCTCCAAAAAAAGAATAATTAATTTATTGAATGTACTCCATATCTGAGTAGTAATGCTTTAACAGAAATATATAGATATTAATCATTAGTATAAATATAAATCCGACATTGGTGGCCGAACGTCCAAGACATACGCAGTACGTAGAAATTGATTATAACAGCAGAGAAAAGTGAAAGGCAATGGCGATCATGGTGGAACGTAATGTGTCGGGTGATGGGAAGCACGTAATGACGGCGGAGCAGTTTAAGAAGTGGTTGAAGACATCATTTGATGCAAATGGAGATGGCCGAATCAGCAAAGCCGAACTGCGTCGTGGCATCCGTCACAGCGGAGGGCTGATTGCATCGTGGAGGAGTGGGAGAGTGTTCAAGTCCGCAGACACCAACAATGACGGTTTCATTGATGAACATGAATTCAGAAACCTTGTCCACTTTGCAGACAAGTATTTCAATCTCAGAATCATACGCTGACACAGTTTTGTTTCTTTAATTTCTTTTGATGGTGCCAGTCACAAATAGTTCTCAATTATTAGATTCAGTTTCAATTATGTTTTTGAATCTGTAACCAGTAACTACCTCTCTCTTATTGGGAAATAGTATATACATAGCAAAAGAGAAGGTTAAAAAAGTATATGACATTATTACTGACAGATTTCTATATATTAGACATGAAAGTGAAATCCCAGTGACATGCATATACAGTTATGTAATAAAATAAGAATAGCTTAACTATGCCCTAATCTAGAAGTAAGCAACGCGATAAATGCGTGGGATTCCATGACTTGAGTGGTCATTGGATTGTGTCGAACTATACAAGTGGCTCTGATCTTACAGCAAGCACGAGAACATTATGATTTATGATTTTGGAGCAGGAAGGAAGTAAAATGTATCATCCACCATCCATCAAAATTATGAGGTCCAACAAATCAATCCACGAAGACGTGTTAGCGACAGAGTAACGTAATTCTCATTGGGCTTGGATACATATCACCTGCACTCGCAAAAATAACCAAAATGAAGTAAATATACACACAACATAAATAAATAAATAAATAATGAATCTATAATAAGAGGTTCATCCGTAGTTTCTTATTCATCTTATATTGCATATTCAAGATTAGTCCAGCGGAAATACTAATATCATACAAAGTATAAGGACATTCCTAATCTGTGAATAATAAAACTCAACCCTGGAGTCTGGACAGATACGTGGAGCTGAAGATAATAAACTTACCAGTATAATCCTAAGTACTAAGAGCAGCACAGCCTACAGGAACCAGCAGCATCAAAACCAAAGATTATTGAGCCAAACATATGCAATAGGCCCTTTCACAAGTCTAGAACAGGAGGGGGTAGCTTCCAGAAATTCCATGAGTTAAAATCCTCCTGTAATCAATGCTCACCAAGATTAAGGCCAAAAAAATTCACTACTAAGAAACATTTACAGTATAAGCCTTACATAGTTACATTCAAAGCATAGCATCCTCACATACAAGACTAATATCGAAGTATTCACCCCAGGTCTCTTTCACTACCAGCATGCTTCAATTTAAATTTTAGATTATTAAGAATGCCCAAATTAAATACGTAGAAAATTGTCGGAGATGTTGAAGAACCAAATTAAAAAGAAAGCTCCTTAACCTGTTCAGAAGAGGAGATCATTGGGGGGAACATTCCATTCACGAGTGCATGGAGAGAAGTATACGATTTTGTGTCAATTCGACGGTTTACAACGATCTCTCCCTGCAAACTTAAAAGATTAGCTTGACAAGCGTAAAAATTTTTCAAGAACCTTTCATCATTTTATTTTTCTTTTCAAAAGGGAAGGAATAAATAACTCACCCTGGGATTAATAATGAATATTTTTCCTATTGGGATTCCAACCTTAAGGTAGCTGATTTCATCAGTATCCCTATTTCCAAAACCAGCATAGAATGGATTGCAATCAGAAGGAAAAAGTGACTTGATATCCTGGGGACATTAAAATTCAAGTTATCTTTACATGATGACTCTGTTGGAAAATTAAAACTACGTTGTAAAGCCTCTTTTCCTTATCCAAAGATACAAGTATGATCACTTTAATCATTAATTTAGCACCTCAATCATGCATCGCCAGTCCTCTTTTGTCAAAGTGAGATAAATTAATGTAACAGAGCCCTAATTCGGGGACTTATTCAATGGAATTTTGTACGATTCAGAGGGAAAGTGGAGGGCACTTAACCGAATGACTTAATTATTGCAAAATATCTTTGAAAGATGAAAGCAATGACTCTTCTGTGTTACTGAGTGACTAAATCAATACATCAAATGTTTTGTAAAACGAAGTGATGGCACTTGTATCTTTGGTGCAAAAAACATGAGTTTACTTCACTTTTAATATGTGAACATGCAATAGTAGATACTAACCTCCAGGCATGCAATTTTGAACTCATGAGGAACCCTCCTAATAACTGGAAATAATAAAGAATGTATCTTAGTCTAAATATTACAAGGACATGTCCATGATATTACATAATATGCTTTGATGGATCTCATACTTGCACTTATATATAAATGACCATTGGCCAAGGAATCATATGAGCAGGCAGAGCAGCATGTAAATTAGAATGCCATTTCGTGCATATATTTATCATGCTTGAAGAAGATGATGCCTTATATCATCTACACTTCAAGATATCAGAATCCATGACGTTTTATAAATTATAATAAAAAAGAACAAAAAAACCAAAAACAAGAAACAGAAAAACAAAAAACAAAAGTTAACAATTTTACTTTTCATGTTCTCAAGAGTTTAGTCATTTATGAGTCACTTTTACATTGATGTCATGCACTACATGTATCTTCAAGTGAATCACGATGTGTGCACAAGATTACAAAATTGAGACTTTTGTCTTAAGGCTATAGAGATTGCCTCAGCCCACTGTATAGAATTTCATCAATGAATTTATCCTTTCCACATGAAGATATCAAAGGGAGAAATTCTGATCTTTTTGTCTAAGAACACTCCAATCTTCTTTCCTCTCTAATAAAAACTAGTTCAACTATCAACAATGATAATTATACATCCCATTTTTTTAATTCCGTGGTAAGTTCATCACTCATTCTTGCATTGTACATAGATAGAACCTACAAGGAAGTGATAAGAAAAGGAAGAAAAAAAAAAGGTTCTGACCTTCACGATATAGAGATGGAAAAAGTCCATCAGGAGAAATAACAACAGGACCATCTGGTAGAGCTTTCCCATCCTGCGACATGCAAAATATGATGTAAATTTCTTTCTTCCTATTTTCTGGTCCAAGTTAAGAATGAAAAGCCAATCACTAGATTTATACAACACCTGTTTAAGGTTGAATAGGAACTGGCGTGTGAGATATGCTTGAGAAATTGAACGGGCACTGAGAAATAGCAGTTGGTAACCATTCTCCTGTAAAATGGGAAAAAGATAAGGGACAAATCACAAATGGACCATGACACTGAAAAGCAACAGGTAGATATTTTTTTGGTCTTAACTCTTAACAAACGAAGCAACAAATTATTTCTTTGGAGACCATTCACCCAAAAATTTCCCATATGCAATGATGTACCATCAGAGTATTCAGGGTTTAACCACATTAGCACATTGTAGTGGTCTGAATACATCTAAACACATTGAGAAGATAAACAAACCTTGATAGCTGAGAATAAGTGTGCAACACCTGTCTGTGACCAATCAATACCAACCAAAGGCATGAATTGACCTAAAACATCTGACCTGTAAGACAATAACAAGAGAGAGAAATTACCATTACCACACCATATAGTTTACTTATTTATTGTTTAGAAAATAAATAAAAGAGAAACGAACCAGAAGACATAGAATCTGATAGATAAAAACTTATATCAAGATGATAAAATATTGGCACTACAATATAATCAATATTAAGAAGAGTATATTTTAAGGTGGAGCTCAAGAATCCTCATTTGGTAGGCACCATCAAAATGACAACATCATCAAGAACAACCAAGCCTTGTCTCACTAGAAGGGACTGGCTACATGAATTAGATGAAGTTATGTCACCCTATCATAAGCCATATCCAGCAGTCAAATTATTAAAATCTAAATCCAAACCACCAACACCAAATTAACAATGGAAAGATGATCAATACTAAAGAAAGAATATTGGCCAGTATATCAGAGTAACATATCAATTTTGAAGAGTAAAATATACACTCACTTTGTAATTGTCCCATCCACATCTGAGATCACTATACGAGTATTCCATTTCCATAAATATATTCGACAATCAACCTGTTAGTCAAATGTGAAAAGAGATATTACATAAGAGATAATATCATATTAAAATATTAAATAAACATACACAAATGGAAAGGAGATGTAAACTTTAAATCATAGAAAGTAATGATTCCTGACACCTGCTGCCTCCCAAGCATTGCTGTAGAGAAAGTGAACATTACAGTATTACCCCCTTCCTTCAGATGCAGCGATGCTATCTGTTCAGAAGTTGGAACTTTTACCCTAACATGCTTTTTCTTTGGGTCAGTCTTGAGCTCATTTTTGTTCGGATCTGTGCTGATTGTATTCTCTGAAGACTGTTCAAAAGTAGTATCTTTGGTATCACTTGGCATAGGCGGCACATATGTTTGGGATACTGATCTGGAGAAAGGCCAAAGTCTCCAACCAGAAGGTGGGCTACCGACCCCTGCATGATTTTTCTCAAGTTGATCAACAGGTTCATGCCTTTCAGTTTAGATTTAGATATTAGTTCACTTCCAGAAAATACAATGCCTGCAACAATAGGAGCAGCTTATCCTATGTAAAATAAAGATGATCAATTATCCTCACAGTTTCATGTCCTCAAAACTCAAAAGTACTGAATGATTTGAAGCAGATATAGCTTCAATCACTTCGTACGACAAAGGTTTGCAAAGACTGTTCTTCGCATATATCGTAATCAGAATAGTTAATGCAGAATAACTACAAAACTCTTCAATGTGACAGAGGATTTTGAGTTAACAAGTGCAGTACACCACTAGAACAGTATGAAATACTACTTGTCATTTAAAACACGCTGAATGCTTTCAATCAAATGGACAGCAAAATGAAGGAGGTTTAAAATACTTGGTACCTGACTTCGCATTTGACAACTGGTTTCCATTGGCTTCACTTGAATCTTCATTTTCAGGAAATAACCACGGCAAGGATTTGGATCTTGTGTCTAGTGATTGACTTAAAGGATAAGAAGCCTCAGGTTGGCCCAAGCTGATGCTACGAGTAGTAATGTTAGGCAATGATCCTGTATGCCCAATATCCTCCCCAGCAGCCTCAGTTCTAGGGATAGCCATAGGACTGGACGAATGCAAATCGCCATTTTCACTAACTAAGTTTTCATCTTTAACATCGCCATCATCGCAAGAATGATGTTCTTCTTCTTCTTCTTCTTCTTCTTCCTTATCTACGGATTCAGGGGACACTGGTCTATCCAATTGATCATTGATTTTACTTTCATCAAGGTCACTAAAAAGGAAGTTTTCTTCTTCCACTAAACCTGCTGCTGGTGATTTAGTTGTTGCTTGTACACCAAGCAAATCCTTAGGAGGAGAAAATGTGCTAGAGACATCATGGCTCGTTGCACTACTCTCGTTTGCACATTCCACCGTCGCTTTCTCCGATGTCTCGAAGAAAACCACAGACTGAGCAACTTCATCAGCCGAAATGTTGTCGTCCACTGAAGAAACACCAGTCGGCGAAGCAAAAGCACTGACAGGAGCAAGCTCTCCGTCACTTAATTTCCTCTCGAACCCCCCTCCTGCTTCAACTTCCACAAGTTCAACGGGAAAATCAGCACATTCATGAGCAAGTCCACCTTGCTTTCCATTGGAGTCACATTCAACCTCATGCGCAACGTCAATCTTTATCATAGTCTTATCATGTCCATGCTCAGAGTTAGAATTGGAAAAAGAAGAAGCTTCTTCCTCCTTTACCGCAAGAGGTGGCAAAGCTTCTTGAAGTACATCACCATCGGATGAACTCTTTGCAATTTTGCGTTTATCCACAAAACGTGGTGGTCGGCGATCACTTTTGATATTCGTAGACCACTTAAGCTCCAACAAATCTGCAGCTATCTCAGCAGGCGCCATTTGTTCAACTCCGTACTTATCACCACATTCTTCACCTTCCTCTATGGACTTTCGCCCAAACACAAAGCCCAGTAACGAGCCGCGAGACCTTGTCCCAGCATTCCCATTACTATTTTCTGAATCATAGTTGCAGCTTTTGGACCTGAGGCGTTCTTGTATTTGCATGTCGTTAAGATGACGGGAGCGGTTATCATCATATTCATCACCAGAAGACGGATAAATAACGGCGTCACCATATTCAGCATCTACTTCCCTGAGGAAATAAGCTTCACCTTTGTGATCAAGATGCATGTGGAAATCAGCGTCGATGCCATTCACATTGATGTCAACGATCTTCTCCCTTGCTTTCAGAACGCCTTGGAATTTCCCGAATCGGACGTACCAAGGAGAAGACTTGAAGGTTCCATCTGGCTGCTCCACGACGACGATGTCGACGGCGCCGCCGAACGGGTGGAAGGGCCCTGAAACAGTGTAAACGCCCTGTGTTATGTAGCTTCCGATCCTCCTCATCCCTCCAATTCCGAAATCAAATCGACGATGTTGGCGTTGGCAGAGTCATGATTTTATTGTGAGGAACGGAGCTCCGAATCTAGGGATTAGGAGCCACAAGTTATGAACCTGACCAACAAAGGAAGACAATCCCTTCACGGAGCGAAGAGAAATGTCCGAAACACATGGATCAAAGAAGAATATTCCAATATGGAAACAATTGCTGAGGTGATGTGGTATTCTGTTTGTAAAGTTACATGCTGTGTCCTTGAAACTGAGAGAGAAAGAGAGAAAGGATGAATTTGCACGGCGGTGTCGTAATATGAGAACGCGGCGGTGGGGAAGACACACGACTTGCATTTTTTGTTGAATAGCTGGGGACCACTTTTCAGATCCCCTGGATACTCTTAAAACCGTTGGATCACTCTAACCGTCATGCTTCCTTCACGCTTCCCTCTCCCTCTGTCACTATTCAATTCTCAAACTCCCACATCATCCCTCATCCATACAAAAATGTATTAAATACTACTAATTTTCTTCGTATACGATTATTCTCTCGTGCCAAGGAGAAAGTACTAGTCTACTACTTCGTACTTATTATAAAACAAACAAGTACATATAATGTGGGAACTAAAATTATTGAAAATTTAAAAATAATTGAAAAAAAAAAAAACATTTTATACGAACTTCACGATTTTCAATCCAGTTTGAAGCAAAAACTGAATGTAAAGTCGACTACGCTATTTTAACAAGCTTTTTTTCCTTGGTCATGATTAATTTTTTCAACAAGCTTGAGTTTTCGAAGACAAAAGCCTTGATTGCATTTGCATCATATCAGACCAACTTAGCACTACTTAAGAAAAGTGAGCCTCTGTCTGACAAAAAAAATTGGGCTAGATGCGGAACCAACATCATTTACGGGGCCTGGGCTTTCCCTTCAGAGTCTTGACGTTTCTGAGTCACATACTCACATCACATGGAATGATATGATATTGAATGAGATTGCCATGTCCCCAAAAAAGACGAACGAAATTGGGAACCATTGATGTGAATTTGTCTTTATTTACGCAGACAATAAATTAGGGAAAAAAATATATTTGACTAAATTATTATTTAATAATTTTTAACTATTATTTTTAAATAAAAATAACTTAATGTAAGTAGTGTTTCCAAAGCATATCTCCCTCGTTACTATTAGCCTGAACTTTATGACTTTCATCACAACCCCTGTCTCCACAACATTACACACGTTCGCTCGGAACATATGCGTTTCCTCCATTATCGTCTATATTTTTTTAATTAAACAAAAATCCTGATATATTTTTCAGTGCATGAATTAAATAATATAATATAGTATAGTATGGCCGCTTAATTTGTTCTGTAGTCATGGTACTTTAGAGTTCCATTTTGACAGCCATATTCATGCATGTGTCGGCTACCAAAAAGGATAATTATTCGATGTTATCTGACTTTATTAGTTAAGTTTGAAAGTATAATAATGATGATGAAATGATGTTAATATTAGAGAGATGGTGGATTGTGGTTTTCGTGACTGTTAAGCGTGTAAAGAACATGTTCCCACCGGATATATATGTTCACATGTGTCAGTGACAGTTGTAACGTTACCACATCGGATGCATTGATACACTCTTGCTCAGAATGCAGACAATTCATGATTGTGACAGGGCAGAACCGATTATTTTGGCACGGGAATCTGATATATATGGTCCATATATGTTTCATTTTGAACCTGTCTTTGTGTTTAATTTGGAATTTGGATGTATATGAATATGATGAAATATTAATAATTGACAAAAATAACCACAAAGAGAGGGAATTATTGGCACAAGAGAAAAAAGAATAACAGCTGCGTATGTAACTGTAATCTCACATCTGCAAAGAGAATGTCTGAAAGTGCGTGCTTCCGCATTCAGAGCTGAATTTTTTTGATTTGTCTGCATATATATATACCCTCTATGAGCTTATCATTGGTATGTCAGAATTTCCACAAATGGATCACTGATACATTTATTAGAAATATTACTATTAATAATAACAACTCTTCTCTTCTCTTGGATCATACTGTTGTACACAACACGGAGTACTTAGCAAAGCATAAAACAAAATATTGGAATTCTAATAAGTTAAAACATGTTTAGTAAATTTATGGATTTGGTGTTGGTATATAGTATAGGCACTAAATTGAACATATACATTTGTATTAAGTTTACATCTCTATATAAAATATATAAATAATTAGAATTTATGAATTTATGTTTACACTGAAAGACACGAATATATGTAACTTTGTTTTGTGCCTCGGATAATAATAGATTTTCATATACCTAATTATTAATATACAGATAGCAAATACGAGATAATAATTACAGTAGTAAGTAGAAGAACTAGGGAAAATAAATAATGATATGCTACTATGTGCTATGTGCTATGAGGTGCATTTGATGAGGTTGTTGTCTTCTTTGGCAATAGAATTTTTGCAGTGAGCAATGGCAGCTTGAATGGCTGCTTGCAACTCTTCCATGGTGCTGTCATTGGCGGCTGAAGTAGGAAGAGTTGTTGCAGTTGCAAGCAAGAGGCCACTGTTTGTTGGAGAAGCCCTCATGGAAGCTGGTGCTGATGAACATTCACCTCTTCTAATTCCTCTCAATTCTGGTTTTTTCTTCCTCATCAAGTTCCCTGAGTGAGAAGAATAAGCACTCTCATGCAAACCAACTTTCTCTCTTTCTCTTCTCCCCCTGAAAAGCCTCTTGAGTGCATGGATCACGTCAAAACCAAGCTTCCTCTTCTGTTGCTTCTCTTTATCTAATTCTTCCTTGTTGCTAACTTGACACACTTTGCGCCCTTTTGATAATCCAAACAATGAGAAACTACTATGTTTATTATTATTATTATTATTGGACTTACTTTCTTCTTCCATTGTCCCTCTCTTAATAAGATTATTGTCTTCTTCTATGAAGTTGTTGCCAATTCTTTCATCCAGGGTTATGTTGCTCCTATTGCTGTGTCCGCAGCTGCTTCTACTAATTTCTTTATTATTGGTATTTTCATTATCTTCCAATAAGAAGTCGCGGATGGGGACGGGGACAGTGAGGCTTTCCATGGAAGTGGTGGAGAATCGAGGTGATGAAGGGAGGTGAGATAGGAGGTGGAGGGGAAGCAAGTGGCCATGGAAGAAAATTTCGTCAGCAGGAGATAAATCTATTGCAAGGGAAGGTGGTGGAACTTTGTTGGTGGAAGAAGAATGGAGAGAGATTGTGAAGGAGAATTCATGAGAAGGGGAGGAAGATTGTGAAGGTGGTGGTGAAGAAGGTTTTGGTAACAGTATTTGCTTTGCTTCTTTATCTTCTTGCCTTGCTTCAATTTGTTTTTGGTGCTGCTGATGATGGTGTGTTTCCATAGCAGTGAATGATGATTGATTACCTTGAAGACTAGCTAGGAAGCTAGATTTGATATGATGCAGTAGTATATAGTATCTTGAATTCTCTCTATAATACTATAATCTTTTTCTTTTTCGGTGGAGATTGGAGAGAGAGATATAGATAGAAAGGTGCTGTAATCTCTTTTTCGTTGTTGTATGGATGTTAACAAAGCTTAAGGAGGGATAAGGGAAAACGGAAACCAAAGGAATAATGATAGATATTCTTTGTCAGAACAGCTGTTTGGGATTGTGCAATATATGTCTTTAAAACTTTTTCATCAGACATTATTTTGGTCTTTAACCCTTAACTACTGTAGTTCACAAATTATTATTTGTTACTACCTCTCCTAATGTAGGTTTTTTACTTGTGTGTTAAGAATAGTGCTTTTATTTGTTTTTGTTGGGTCCCTGTCAGGTCCAACAGCAACCGCTGTGCTGGTATTGGAAATGAGGTCACAAACATCCAAATTTGGCCACCAAAGGAAGATGGATTGTCATGGCGGATTTCAATCAACAAATTTACAACTTTGTTTTTGGCCAAACAAAAAAAATCATTGAGGTCCCAGGAGTAGAAAGAAATTTTCATGTAAATTACTAGAAAGTATTAGAAAGCTGGTCTAACACAGTAGCCATTAAGCTTTGCTTTCTTAATATTTCAAACCTGTATCCTAGGCTAGCATTCTTTTCTAAGACCATCCTAGGTTAGCATATAAAGAGGAACTATTAAGTACCTTTGTTAGAGAATCTCATTTACTGGTGAAAGTTCTCAATATTCATTCATAGTAAAGATGTTATGGTGGAAGACTTCAACTCAAACTCTTGTCATTTTAGATTGACACTGACACAGTTATTCTTGTCTAATATCATGCTGTGTATATATTCTGACAACACGATAATGTTTTTTTAATTTTCTGTGCCGATATATACTAAAAATTAATTGCGGGGTGGAAAAAGCATGGTATGATGGTCATAATATTCTGTGATCTTAATTTTGATGCACTGACATTATAAATCATTTTACATAATTATTCAATCATATTTATTATTTTGGATGATCATTCACGAACCAAAGTAAAAAATAGTTATTTTTATTAACATATTATTACCTAATTAGATCTACGTGTAAAACTGTTTTATACGCGTCAAAATTAAATTCATATACAATAGGCATAGCATGAACAAATGAAAATAATGATTTGTTGGAGAAAAGACAGTGTGAGAGTAGGGGCCATGTGAGAAGATGAAAGCTCAGAGAAAGAGAAGGAAGTGGATCATATAGTCATGTGAGTGTGGCCAGCACCGTGTTCTCGTGTCTAAGTCCATGCACACACCATGCATTGACTGCCATAGACTGATAAAGCCATGGTCTTAGAAGAAGAAGAAGAAGAAGACTAGTTGGGGGTAAGGTGGTCACTGGTCAGTGGTCACAGACCCACACACACGTGCATGCAGGGGAGGTGGTCCATAAAACGAGCACAAAGGAATTTTGTATGCATCATCATGGGTTATAAGGTCAACATCTTAATCATGGAAGCATTATTTCTTTGCACTGATGAATGTAATGAATGATCAATTAACCATCCTCGCCACTTTCAGTACGTAGCATAAAACAAATACTTCACGATCGAACCACATAGAGATCCTCTTTTTGTGGGAAACAGTTTGCTTTTCCGCCTCACATATTAGCCATTCAATATCCTAAATCTTTTTCTTTTATTTCTTACTAGACATGGGCGGTGGTAGGACATGAAGCACATCAACAGCTGAACCTTGGATCAAAGCATCAACTTCTCAGCCTCCATCTCTTTTGTTTTGTCTTCCTAGTATTTTTTTTAAAGAATTTTGTTAAGTATATCAACGACTTTTAGATGAATTGGTAAACCTTCTAACTTCATTTTTATATAGAGTTTCCATTTGACCTAAGGTCAACACTTTTAGTGCAGTTTTCATATCAACAGTAGGAACCACTAGTTACGAATTATGATGTTGAAGCCACTAATTTTCACAAGACAAATGATTCTTAGTGTCTAAGAAAGCTATGATGGCAGTCCTGTACAGAGTTTCCTGGCCTTTTATTCCGGATTATATGTCGGAAATGAATGAAAAGGGTTGATCATGGGGTCTTGGGGAAGAGAATTTTTCTATAATAACAGACATTCTTTTGGTAACAAGAACAATCATAATAACAGGCTACAAGAGCAACCACTCATTAGGCTTAATTTCTATTGTGGAATGGAATTCCATTGACGTCTGATTAAACACTACTATATAGCAATACAACAACAATGGCCACTTTCATTTAAGGTCAGTTTTCCAGATCTCAGAAGAACACATGTACAAAATAAACAGATCTGGGTAAGAAGAAAAAAGCCAACTACCTCCGATATCTTGCTCTGATTTTACAACCATTCACAATACTTGGGTGGATCATATTCCGTTTTCCAAATCAGAAATCTTCAAGCAAGTAGCTACAGTTTGCTAGTCTCCTCACCTTGATGCACTGAAAATAAGTGAGAACCCCATCATGGATTTTGATCTAGAATTCCCAAATAAATCCATATTCTGAGAAGCACTCTTGATCACAGAAGGGAATTACTGTTGCTGCGACATTCCCTTCATATGAACAATCCTTGTCACTCTCAAAATGCAAACGCACATGAGACTTCATTAGTCGTCACTGTCACTGCCACGATGTCTTCCTGAAAATAATTATTTAAACAGAGAATTAGATTATGGACATGTATAACTCGAGTCAGAAGGATAGAAAAGACAGAGAATTGCCACGAACCTGATTTCCGTAACCCTTCCATGGCTTCCTTCTTCTCTTGGCAACTTGAGCAAAGAAAAGGTCCATCCCACGGACGCAATTTTCCGGGGTTGGTCTTCCCCGCATGTATTGAGATACCCTCCCCTGGTTTGATTTCTACTTGACACACAGCACAGATAAACAACTTGAACATGTTGCAGAGTGGATATTTTGTCTCTAACCTGCATTTCAGATAAACACATGTTCAGGTCAAGAATAAAATCTAGCAAGCCAACTGCTAATATTAAACAATGCTTGTTATGGAACTAAACCTCTCTGAAAGCATAGCAGAACCTTCCTCATAGAGCTCCCGTACAATATCTGGCTCTACATATTCTTTGTTGGTATGAGATGATGATTCAGAGCCCTTTTTGCGGAAGATCTTCATAATTCCTTTCATCGGTTTCTTTTGAGTTCGTACAGAAGTATGCGGCTGCTCTTGGGGTAATATATCAACAACAATGCAAGTTGTGTCATCTCTAAGACCCTTTGCTTGTAAAGCTTCCTGAGGGTTAAAAAGAGACAGGAGCAAATGATAGAAATAAGTAATGCATGCCACACAAAACGTCAAAAATACTACCCCAGGTGAAAACCAGGACTATAAAGAATTATTTAAAAGATGTGCAGTAGGCATACATTCACAATTTGTGGTGCTGCAGCCTCTGCTGACATGCCACGACAACAATCCAAGGCCACTTCTGGAGTTAGAGA